>NW_009627370.1:0-14688 GCF_000690535.1 Cariama cristata | reverse complement strand
CCCAGAACACCAAAAGACCCCCCCAAACCCCCCCCCCCCCCCCCCCAGTCTTTGGATTTGAAGAAATGTACAAACATACGCTACTTAATATTTACAAGACCACATGATAACTCAATCTAAAACTGCTCAATTTAGCATTTTACAATTACAAAAGAGCAAAGATGACAAATGACTCAAGACTATTCATTTATTTTTAACTATTATTCTTATTTTTACTCCAACAGAAAAGCAGGAACTACTAGAATCCATGTGTAAATAAGGCATCCACACTAACTGCTTAAATTCATTTTCTTATCCACATTCAGAATTAAAATGTGAGACACTCTTTGAAATGTGATGAATCATGAACTTGAATTAATATTTACTAGAAAAAAACTCATTGGTGAAAAACTGCCTAGTATATTTCAGAACAAGATAACTGAGTCTGAAAAACAGTATTTGTAAAATATTCCATCAAGAATTTTTTTTTCTGCTTAATTTAAATGATATTGTGATGCCACCTGGCTGAGGAATCAGGGCAGCCAGTAGACCATCATCAGAGCTGGGGTTTCCAAAATCCCAGTCCAATGTTTGTTGATATTTTGGCTGCATCCACAACAAATATACTCAAAATTGCACCTTTTGCATTTGGTGACTAGAGTGCCTTGGTTTCATTGGACTCTTACTGTGCTGCATAGCCATATTAATCTCTTGAACTAGGGCCTAGCTGTATGACCTAGCCTGCCAGCACAACTTCAGTCTATGTGGGGTGTTTGCCCTCTTGCACCACTCTGAGAAATCACAAGTCTCCGTGTGCAGGAGCAACAGCTGGACAAAGAGGTACTACCCACAGCAGAGGAGGATCGAGGTACTACTTAGATTTGCTCCTCTGCCCCCACCAAGCACAAGAAAAAGTGAAGACATTTTAGCACAGGGCCACTGACATGGTTAGGGGGTTGCAGCAGATGTTATACCAGGAGAGTGAGAAAACTGGGAGGGGCGGGGGGGTAGCTAGGAGAAGAGAAGGCTAAGGTAGGATATAAGAGCAGTTTTCCACTACATAAGTGAGGGTTATAAAGAAGAAAGAGGGGCCAAGAGGCAATTGTAACAAGTTGAAGCTAAGTTGTCATAAGAAAAAAGTCCTTTGCAATGAGGGTGCTTGAGTAGCTTGCCAGGGAGACCACAGAGTCCATCCACTGGGATTTTCACAACTTGCCTGGAGCTGCTCAAGCTCTGATGCCAGCCTGGCTTTCAATAGTGGATTGCACTGTGGATTTCCCTTCCACACTGAAATTTTTCAGTATTTAATTTTTTTAAAGGACGTGGTCTTAATTAGAAAAGAAATCCAAAAGCTCAACAAAACACTGCTAAACATTTACTCATTTAGTCCATTTCAGGAAACAATAAAGGTATGTTTCCTTACAAGTAGAAGGATGTATTTTTTTTTATTTGGAATGAAAGGATATAGGGGACTGATGTAGCAGTGTTGCTGGGTTTTACTATGAATAAATTAAAAATCTATATACCAAACTGATTTCTTTGTATGGCAAAAGATCTAAGCATAAAGTATTTAATATCCTTTGTAAGAGATTTCTGGTTTATGTCAATGAATTTAAACCACAATTCTGAAATAATTCTTCAGCACATTTGAAATTCAAGATTTTTGTTACCAAACAAAAAATCTCTTTTATACAATTTTACTGATTGCATTTCCACTACTTTAACTGCATTTAGATTTACATGATACTTTACATACATGTTTTTGTAAGATATGCTAAAATATGCTAAAACACTTTATGTAGCATGCTTAACTATGCTACAATATATAAAGTATGTTTAAACACTTATGAGCAGCTGTATAGAATGTACTTTTAAAGTTCATGTACTTTCAAAATGTCATTTTCCTTAGATAAATTAACATGCATTCCAGAACTATCTTTATTCATCATGTAATCAAGACAAGTCAGTGGTAAACTTGCTGGAAGTGCTGTGGTATAAAAGTACCTTTAGAAGTATGAAAAGTAGGAGTATGAGGTCTATGTATTAAACACCGCAGCAATAAGATCTGGGAGTAATACTGCCTGTTAAGCAATGGCTGTTGTCAGATACAAAATTATTCTCAAGGGGAAAAATAAAAAAAATAAAAATAAAAAAATCTTATCACACAAGATCCAACACATATATCTAAAAGAAATACCCGACTACCAGATGGATATCTCAAAAAGAAGATGATTTCCAAAGCCCTTATTCTTCAGTGTATTCCTCAGTTTCCTCTAAAATCAAAATGGTCAAGGTCCGTTCCTTGCAAACTCAATCAAAACTGAATACTAATAAAAATTCATGAAACACATTTTTAATAATTATTATAAAGATTAGGCTCTTTCTCCTCACTGAGATTGTAACCCAATGAAACCTCAGCCCATTAAAATAATTCAAAAAAACCCAAAACCCAGAAGCAGAAGAAAGCAAATTTTATCATGTTTTGAAATCTGGTTCATTAGCAAATCCTCTTGTAGTATGAAGTCTGCTATAATCCCTTTAATCAATACAAACTTTAGCACAAGATTTGGCAATAATACTGGTTATTTGGTAATGGCTATCTACAGTTGTTATGCTATTTATTATCAACCCCACTCTGACTCTGTATGTGGATCTTGAAGGAAGGAACATCAAAACCAATTATAGAACAAATAACATGTTGATAGTTAATAAAACACGAAAATATTATTCTAATGAGTAGGGCACAAAGGTTTCTTCTGTGACAATCAAAGCAATTTATTTGCTTTGAAAACTCAGTTCAGATTTTTTTGTCTGTGTGAATTATTGACAAAGTTTAACTGCAGTTCTTTTTTAATAGAAGAAACTTAACAGAACATGAAAAGCAGTGATAGAATAGTGGTTTTGTTTCCGGTTTATAGAAAAATGGCAATAACTGAAGTTAAAATCAAACTTGAACATACTGAAGAAATTAATAGAGTTAGTTTTTAATGTCAAAACTGAGAACTGGTCTATTAATTTAACAAATAAAGGCAGTCCTAAAATACACTATTTTTCTATAAGAGTTGTTAATCCTTCCTGTGGCTAACTGCAATGTAATTACAGACTGAGTACTTTTGGTCTACCACAGCTCTATTTTGTACTGATAGGCAGGACCTGCAATCATCTTATATTTTATGATCATGAACTTTTCAATATTATACTTTAGAACTGCATATAACTAAATACAAGGTAAATTAACTTTACTTATAATCTTTCATTATTTAATAAGGAATTGCTAACAGCTATATTTTGAACAAGAGCTGTATCTGTTACACATTACGCACACGTATAAAACACTGCAAAATTTATGCTGGCAATTTGATTAAATGGCTTCTTTATGAGAGTTATTTGTACTTTCAAAAGTTGCACTTGAAATTTTAGAACACAGTACCTACTTTTAAAGAACTAATGAAGTGCAATACTACTGAAATCTATTTAGAGGAATTATTGAGACAAGCTAAGGAGGAAAACAATTATTACCAGAAAAAATGCCCATTTATATGTTTAGATAAAATAAAACAGAAATAAACCATATTCATACATACCAAGAATTCTAAATGTTTTTATTATTTTATGGGAAATTGTATAATGTGGTGCCAGAGATAGCCAGAACTGGACAAGGATTCAAAAATTTTTTTTTCAACAAGATGTAACTACTAGACAGGCAAAAGAAATACTTAATATAGGAATGATTTAATTCCTATTTCCTTTACAACATTCTTTTTAACTTGCTTGTATTTGGGATTGACAAGTGTGAAAGGAAAGGGTGACGTGGATGGCTAGTACCAAGCAGGCATCCCATCCATGGCCTCAGTCTCTCCCCTGCATTGCACAGTGAAGCAGATGGACAGATGTGCCAGAGCTGCTGCCTGGCTGAGACCCTTAATAGCTGCAGAGGCCGGGTTAGTAATGTGCTGTGCAATGTTAACCTCTAATCCTCTTCCCAGATACTTAGGAAGAAGGATACCCGCTGCTTTGGGACTCTGCCAAGCTCTGATCAAATCCTCCCCCTTCAGCCTGCTATCAAAGTGGCAACAAACGCACTGGCTGGTAACATGAAAGCACAAGTCCAGCACACATTGCAGAGCCCAGCTGACCTTGTTCAGTTGCCTTAGAGCTACTTTTCCCTTCTCTCTGCCCCTCGCTGTTGACACGTAATGCACCAAATAAGTAGGGCTCTAGCTCTGAGAGAAGTTCTCTTTTCTTTCTCCAGTACTGTTTTTCCTCTTTCAATGCACTCAGCCATATTCCCTATGCTGCTGCCACTTCTTATTTCTCCAGCTGTCCTAACCTGCTACATGCAGTTGCAAATAATGAGCTGTATTTCTGGAGTGCTGTGCATCTTATTAATTACCTATGTATAAGAGTCAGAGAAAACATTTTGTTCCTATTGGGCACAGTTGGAATTGAGAAAACTAAGATTTCAAAATCTAGTATTTGGGAATAGGTCATGTGTTGCAGCTTAAGGAGTATTTGCTGCAGACACAGGTTAAGAAACCTAAGTGGACCTGGATCCGTCGGCAGCACAGCTGACCACCTGCATTGCTTCCTGAGCATGGACAGCTACATGCCACAGTGCACATGCAGCGCAGGCAGCGATGGCTGAAATGCCACAAAACAGTCCGGTTTAGATTTTGGATGCGATAATGCTCTCCTTGTCCTCATAATTTCGAAGATTATGGATGAACTTAAAACTTTGATAAGCAGATGGGGAAACATTGGTTTATCTATGCTAAGTGGTAGGAGCATTTAAGCCTGCACTGGACACAGTCTGAAGGATTTAGGAGAGATATGTTCTTGGCAAGTCATAAATCAGTGTCATTCAAGAACTCCCACCTTGAATGTGAAAGTTGACATCCTGTCCTGCGATAGTTTAGAGGAAAAAAACACACAAACTAAAAAACCCAACCCCAATATTTGCTGAAATAGTGAACATTCAACTTCGTAAATTCAATGCTAAATTTGATTTTTTTCTTGTACATTTCTTTATTGCACATTACCTGAATTATGCATTTAGAATTTCTTGAAAGAGTTATTAATTCTTTCCAAAGAACTGCCTATTAAATAATCATTCTTACTTGTCTTAATTTTGACCTTTCTTTCATACACCATTACATCTTAACCAACAGATCACAGCATACAGAACTCAGAAAAGTATGAAACTAACTACAGAAAAAGAGGTTATTCAGAGTTCTAACTAGACTTGTTGCATGTTAAAATGGATACTTGGGGAAAAAAAAACCTAAATAGATTAAAGGTTAATTTTTCCTGCTATCAGCTTACATTCGGCAACTCAAGTGCATAGTGATTCTCAACGAGTATATATTTTTCATTCTTTGATTCAAATATACATTTTTTATTCTTCATTTCAACTGAACAATCTCCTATTCATCTTCTGAAAGCATACAGAAGTATGCTATTCTTATAACTAATTTCATATGCCTAATAAGAACTTCATAGAAACACATCTTAACATTCTGAAAATGAAGCTTATGAAGAGTTGATGGTCTTCTCATTTCCCTTTCATGTTTTGCTTTTCACGACTACTCAAAAAGACTCCTGGACTCAGCATATTAAAACCACTAAAACAGCAATTGAAGTCCTGTTTCATCCAGTACGGATCTCTTACACAAGTCATTAGCAACCTTAATTGCTAATCATAAAATATGTGGTTCTAAAGAACTATGTCAGAGAAGTTGTGCTCACTTAGCTGAAGAGAAGATTTACATCTTCATTTACATGGGTTTGAAAATATATAAATTAATATGGTAAAAAAGTACATTAAAGGACCACATCTTAGCTGATATTGTAGGTAGCCTTATGTCCTTGTTCTCAAATGAAAACAAAAACCAAACCCACAAGTAATCCCCACCCCTAAATCTCAAAACAGGAAACAAATTTGCATGCTAGATCTTTTTCTTAATGATACTTACTGTCTACATGTTATTATCTACAAGTTTATAAAACAAGGTTAAGGACATAGACTTAAAAACAAAGCAAGCATTGCCACAAAACCTAAAAGATGTTCAACTCCATAAACAAACATCTTATTTTTGTAATAGCTTTTTTATTCTGAACTCTCAAAATGCTTCAAAATTACATGCACATGCAAAAGAAGTTAAGGTACTGATACAGAATATTCAATATTCAAGAAAGAAGAGGAAGTTATCTTACTCGAACAACTGATGTAAATTCATACTTAAATCAGCCAGTCAAACAAAAACAGTCCTGGGTTCTTCCTTACTTTTAAACCAGAGAAAAGAGGACTTCTGTTTTAAAAATCTCATATGCAAATTGAACATCCCAGGAAACGTCCAGCAAGATTTCTCAGTACTCCAATTGCAATGGTCCTGAACCACTCTGATTATACTTTTTGCAATACTGTTTTATGAAATAGTGCTATATTGCTGGTATTTGGAGGTATGTATACTTCTTATGCACCAAAATGTAAATTGTAGCAAATAAATAAAAAAAAGCCCGAGTATATAATTTGTCACTAGCTCCATGCAAAAAACAAAAAATAAAGGAAAACAGATGCAAATATCCAGAGTACAAAAAGTCATGAAGAGCAGAAGTAATTCTATTAAAACAAAAATCCAAACAAAGCCCAACCAAACATAGAACCTGCCGTACCAATTAAGACTGCAACAATTATGGCAGAATTTCATTTATTAAATGAATTGCGAATGAGTAAGTTACTACATTCTATAATTTTTTTCTGTAGTCAAGCAAGATCAAAATACAGCAGATTCCAACAGAAAATTTACAATTCTGCCTCTCCATAAAATCGATATGCTACTCACTTTTCTTGGTTCGGTTTTCCTGACCATAATTTGGTAATGCATTTTTAGTGGAACAGTTTGTATGGCTTCAAATTCACGCATATTCCCCTCTCTACAATGACTTAAATTTTAACACTGTATTATGAATAGCTAAAAGCTCAGCAAAAAAGAATAAAGAAAATCATAAAATACCAATTGAATATAATGAACCACAGGGACAAGAGTGTATCAAAATTTTATATATTTCAGACTTAAAGCAATTAGCATGTTTTGACAAAAAGGTATTTCACACTGTAAATTGTTCTGAGTAAAATCTCATCTTGTTTTAGAGAAAACATCTATTAAGGATTGCTGATGCAAAATTGCCTATATATATCACTTAAGTAGTACTGTCTGAGATATATAATTTTTACATCCAATAAATATGTCACAATGCAGTGTACTTCACAAAGTAGTATATTTTTAGAAGTAAAAAAACCCCACTAAATATAATTCAAATGGAATATTGTCAGTATCCTAGGGATATAGGGCTGAAAGAGGCCATTTCCATTACATTGTTCAATCACCTACACCACATGAAGCCATGCATAGGTGTTTTGTTCTAAATAATAAAGAAACATTCCCCACCTGCCACATCAAAACCCACAAAGCATTTGTGCACCTCTAACAGACTTAAGGTCATCAATACAGAGAAGCAACAACTTGGCGGTGGAAGAGAAAAACCAAACCACCTTCATGAAGATACTGCATTTAAAGGAAAGGACAGCTAAAGAACCTGCACAAAGTCCTATGTCTCTACATTGGCAGGGAATCTGATAACTGAAAATTTCCAAGTTAACCTAAGAAGCCTCAATAAAATCAGTAACTAATTCAAAAGTCCCTTCAACTCTGAGAACACCACTGTTCACATTAAGAAATCATTTAAGCTTGCTTGGTGAGCAAAGCATACAGGCACAAGACAGGGGATCATCCAAGTTGCACAGTTCTCTCAATGTACAAAACCAACAACACCCCTCCCCCGAATCTCTATCCATTCCTTGATGCCTTAAGAGATAAATGTATTAAATTGTATTTCATTTGTACCTCTTAGATGAAACAATGCTTCAATTGGAGAGTACTTCCACAGACAATCAGACTGAAGCATTAATTCAAATTAACACAATATAATTCATTTGTACACTATAAACTAAAGAATAAAAATATTCTAAAACAGTATAAATACCATGCAAGAAACATGAGTAAGGACTGTGCCCAAGATATCTTTCAATCTGTTTGGGGACAACAGGAAATGCAAACCAGGATTAATCGTACTGTATCATACAATAACATAAATTTATCAAGATTTGTCAGAAAATACATACTGCTCTTTACCTCCTGATATTTTACATAGAAGGTGCTTCACTTTATTTAATGGGTTATAAATAACAGTGGAATAATTTGTATTCCTTTGATCTTTCACCAAAATTATGTTATGACTTAAATCTTTACCCCCATTACAAAGCAATCCAAATGTATTCTAGAAGATAATCATACTCCCTCTCAAGCTTTGTTTTACAAGGTTAAGCAAGCTACATTCTTTTAATACTGTCTGCTAGGGCCAGTTCTTTATTTCCCAGTCTACTGTTGTTGTTAAACATAATTCTGAAGAGATTACATAAAACCCAAACACATAATTCTCCTGCAAGTCTTAGAGATACGCAATTTTTCAAAAGCATATAGACAAAGAATACATTACTGGGACCATGGAAAAATAATAATTCTAGGTGGACTACATGGAAGCCCTAAGGTACATACAAATATTCTAAGGCCTTAGGTTTCTAAGACACTTAAAATATTAACACATTTTATTTATATAATTTTTAATTGCCTTTCTTAAATATCACTATACTGATAAAAACTGAAATCTACAACTTCAGCTTTGGCCAACCAGAATTTGAGATCAAATTTCTATATAAGATGATGACCATCTCAACTTTCATGGAAAATACGAGTTTGCAAACCAACAGCTGAATGCAGGATTTATTCTTTTCTTATCTGCAAAAGAACAGCCTCCAGACACAAACAGGAGAGAAGACCTGAATGTCTTTTCAGTACAGTGGGTGACAATAGGCTGGGTTAATCTTTTCTGACTGCTGATTTTTAAGATTTCCAAGATTAAAGTCCTAAAAGCACTTAGGCCATGAGTACATCTTCTTGGTAATCCTAGTCCATACATGTATGGAGATAAACAAGTTTACACTCCAAAACTTCACAAAAATCTGCACGTTGAAAGCAGTGGCCCTTGTCACAGTATCAATACCCAACAGAGCAGTTCGGCAGAAGAGCACTTTGACAATTGCAAAGCGGCTCCAGATCAGTCATGAAAGATCAAGCAAGTCAAAATCCTTAATTTTCCACTATGTAAGGACTAATCTTACTAAAAACATGGAGAAATACTATTTTCATAACAATTATTTTAGCATGTGACAGATGCTAGTATTGCATAAACTAAATATTAATACTAGTTTGCAGTATTTTTCCTAGGTGTAGGGCGCTCACATCCATGTGGTTTTATAAAAATTCAAATTACATTAAGAAAAGGTTTGTGGCCTTCATAGAATCAGAGAAAAGCCTCGAAAAAACTGTCTGAAGTGATTATCTAAAGACTGAAAACCACACATCAACCAAATAGTTTTTTAAGGAAAACTTTATTCCCAAATTGATTTTCTTTGGAGAACTGGGCTTTTGACAAAATTATTTTTTATAAAAATCATACACTGTGAATAAAATGCCATTTTGTTTAAATAAATGAACATGACCCAAAGGTGTTTAAGGGTTTGGCCAAAACTGTAATAACATTTCTAGTGGAAAAATACTTCAGTGGTGCATTATATGGTATAACGTAAGTGTTTGATGGGCTGGTTTGCCCACAGTGACTACATCTTTCATCTGTTCCTTAGCAGGCAGACGGAGGAATTCCTGTATTTATCACAATAATCTCCAAGAGAGGAAACTATAGCACAGCTTGGAAGATGCGGCCTTTTCTCACAGAAGATAATAAAGTCATCAAGTACATGAAATATAGCTTTCAGAGGTACATTACTGGTGGCAATTTTGGTTCACTTTATAGGCTTGCCTGTGAGCTGGCAATTCAGAGACAGCTCTGTGGTATGCTCTGTCATCTTTTCTCAGGGGTGGCAATCTTTAAGAATGGACATGGTAGAGAACAATGGCTGTTAAGGATTTCAGATGTCCCTGTTTAACACGTTGTCCTATGCAGATTAGCATCTGAAACTAAGCACATGTGTAAAAATTGTGACAAAAAAAATTAACACAAAGCTTTAGCGAATCGGTTCCTGAGGACTGGATACAACCATTGCTATTCACTCAGCTAAGAGCAAGCAAATGCTATGTGCAGAAAATGAATTAGGATGGGATAAATAGGAGCTCTTACTATATTTGCAAAGGGATGTCTAATGCAAAAACATTACAGAGAGCAAACGAGTTGTCATGTGTAAAGATCTCATTCTTTATGGCAGCTGAAAGAGCTAACATGGCAATAGTAAATCTGCTATAATGGCATTTCTGGAAGAATTTTAAATCCAATTTGTTTACAAGTAGATGACAAAACAATAGGCATTTTAATTCTTGTTGGTTTTACTGTTTTGCAGTTGCAATGAGACAATTTTGTTGTAAGATAGCAAAATCTACATGCACCAGCATTTAGGAAACCATAGGAGAGAACAGAAGATTGAAAGAAAGAAAATTAATCCTCCTCCATCTGCTTGTCTCAAAGAAAGGCATATGTCACTTCATCCTATTATTCAGCTCATACTCCAAAAGCTTTTAGTTTCTCTTTGTTCTCTTATCAGTAGTTTTGATTGAGTTTGGTAGTCAAGTGCACAGGCCCCTGTGATTTTAGTCTTCTCCAGGGTTACACACTGATAAGGCCAATAATTGACATTGTTATGCAGCGGTTTCTGCTGAAGAAATAAACATGGAAAGAAAACAGTTTTCTTTGCAGAGAGATGTCTCCAGTGACAGCTGTGAATTACTAACTAAATGGAAGCCCTGCCAATGCATTTAGTTTAGCAGGTCACTTAAATTGCTCAGGAAGAACAAGAGTTTTTTCTTTGTCCAAGAAAATCCTTTTTATATTGAAATGGAGAAAACACAGAGATCCCTTTGTGGTATTTACTGAAAACAAATAAAAACATTGGTTGATGAAAGAAAAATACCTTATAGTAATCAAAGTGCTTTTTCTGGAAACTTAGAGGACAATAAAAATCAGATTTTTGCTGTGTGCAAGATTTGATTTAAAACTTTGATAGAAACACCATCTCTATAAATACAAGCCATAAAGCAAGGCTCACAGGGAATCTCTCCAGATTATACACACCCTGCATCACATCCTTCCATTCCTTTAGCAGGAGTCAGACCAAACACAACTCTTGACAACATGTGCAGATCAGAGGGGACCCCAGTTTTGCAAGGGGTTCCTCCCAGCCTGCAAAATGCATTGCTGGACCTGTATAGAGTTTGGTCTCAGCATCCTTAGAGCTGCAAAGCTCTGAACAGAAAATATACATCTATTTCCTGTTACTTCATATAGGCTTCCAAGATAAGGAAGGACACAACTTAATGGCAGAACAAAATGAATTTGTTTCTAGAGTTCAATTATCTTATTGGACATGGTAACAAAAATTAAAAATAATGAAAAAGCAGCGATTACTCAACTATCGAAGCCTTTTAAAATAAAAGGGTGCTTTTTCTCTGCAACTAGGCTTTACAGAGATCCACAATTTTAGACATATTTTACAATGGCAACGTGTTCTAATACTACGTGCTTCTTAGTTGGTAAGGATAACTAAAAATTATTAGATATCAAAATGTTTAAGAGGCAACTGTGTGAAGGCAAAAACTTTATACATGTTTTAGAAATGACGACTGTCATTTCAAAATTGTACTCAAAGGCCAATCCATTGTGTAATTATTTCAACAACTGTGAGAACTTCAGATGTTTTCTATATCTATACATGATAGCAACCCTGTATGTCAGTGGGAGTATTATTTGTCAGATATACAACACAAATTTTGGGCCGATTCCTAGACTCATAGATGTTAAAGGCAGGAAAGATCATTACTTATCTTGGTCTGACCTCTTGTGTAGATAATAGGAACTAAACCTAAACTTTTTTTTTTTTTTCCTTTCAGGAAAAACACCAATTTGAAATCCTTAAGAGCTGCAGAAATTCATTATATATTTTGTTAGTCTCTTCGGATTTTTTTGCATGTCAAATTTCTCATATATTAATCAATTCACCTACTGGGTTTCTTTTTGATAAATTAAATATTTTGAGCACTTCAGTCATCGTCTCTGAGTCTTGTCTATGTCTTTGACTTCAGACATCAGAATTGGACGCATTACCAAAAAAAAACCCAAAAAACCGAAACCAAACCAACATCAAAAGGCAAAACAAGCTCTTATATTCATTAATTTAAGGCTCCAATTACTCTCATGTGCCACAGCAGCATCCTGGGAGCTCACACTGAGGGAGTTGTCAGCGGTGTCCCCTAGGATCTCTTCAGCAGCCACACATCCCAGGCTACAGTCTCTCACTCCAGAGACATGACCTCTTCTACTTGTCACATATTTGCAAAACTTTTTTGCTTGACTGTATCAAAATACAGCTTGTCTGAAGACGTCAGCTGAACAAGTGATTCAGGAGTGCTTTATGTAACTGCTCTGTTCTCCTCACTTTGTCAGGATGGTAAACCTGTGTCATCCACAGATTTTTATTATCTACTGTTTTATTAATGGAAATGCTGAATAGCATCACGCCAACTACTGACTCCCACAGAACCTCACTAGACAAACCTCCTCTTGAACATGACTAACTAAAAAAATATTTTTTAGTCCTCCTGGTAGGACATCATATTATGTTTTTTTGTGATACTGTTAAATGCTATTTAAAAGTAAAAAAAAAAAAAAAAAAAACCAAAACAAAACCAAAACACCAAAACCAAACCAAAACAAAGACCACAGTATGAAATCATTACCTTGCACATTTACAACTATCAACCGAATACATAATTTCACCAAAGAATAAAATCCAGTTTCACTGTCCTGTCTGTTACCTAATGTAGATTCATTTTTCAGGAGTAAAGATAGAAATGAATCTGTTAGGAATGACACTGGGGAAAAAAATTTCATATGTCCTTCTTAACTGATAGTAAGAAAATTGGATATATAACTAGATAAACAATAATTATTAGAAAAATACTGTCTAAGTAAAGCTGATAGAATTTAATACTTACAATTAAAACTATATCTTTATTATCTTCCTGAATATAATATTATTTTCTTCCCTCAGAGTCTTTTGAGACAGATAAACAAAAATTGTCGCAGGAAGAACTCACATGTTACAAGCTTGCCATTAAAATCCATAAAGGAAAATAAAGATGAAGTTACTTTTCCAGACAATATTAATAACTCTTATTATTATTGTTAGCTGGACACACTGTGGTCACTAAAAAGCCATAGTCACTTTACAGTATTATCCTCTGATACCTTGGAGCTTCCCTATTTACAGTCTTCCTGAAAATTAGGAAAAGCCTTTGGATAGCACTGTCAAGTGTACAACAATGCCTACCCATGAAGAGAACAAATCCATCACTAAGAAGAGTTCTAATAAACAGTAAGTGGTAGATACGTTAACAAAAAGTAATTGAATATTCAAAATTTTTATGGAAGCAAAGATAAATATCTAAGACTATCTAAATAGCTAAAAATATCCAAAATAATTTTAACTGGAGTGGATTTCTTTCTGAAAAGTAAAAAAACCCATAAATAAAGGTAATAAAATGCCAAATTCTTTCATTACAGTTTCACATTCATGACTTACACTGTATCACTTATTGGTCAGTGATCATGCTGCCAACAAGGGAAACGATAACACGCTCAGCAAGACTGAAATAGGAGAAGACAGCATCCTTGCAGCCCCAGTGAAGCATGAAGTCAGTCTACTTATGATGACTGGAACCACTCCAACCCTAATGCTACCTCATTTACTTTCTAACATTCTGTTGAGATAGTGAAGTTGCAGCACCGATTTGGAAAGCCAGAACGGTCCACTGCTGATTCATGCTGTTAAATCATGCTGTTACTACATTATATTTATGCTGCTATCACACCACTTTATGATGGGAGACTTCATTATGGTCAGAGCCAGAGCAGATGATGAACTATGTGTCAAGAAGAAACAACATTTGCTCGCCTGCATTAAAATATATAAAATCTATACATCAGATGAAATTAATTCTAGTGATAAAGAAGCATTACAAGTTTCAGATACAGTCACACAGAACTCTATTTCAATGATTATACAAACATACAGGCATGTTTTGCCAAATGAAAGATTTAGCTGCTAATCACATGAGGACAGCATTTAAGTTGAGACTGTAACAAGAGTTCTTATTTTTCTTTGATCCAAAGAATCTATATTAAGTTGTGTGTGTTCTTTATATCTTCAGGAATTTCGTGGTTTGGATTTTTCTAGTGCTTTTTACAGTGCATCTTCAGCAACTCTATTCAACAACTATAATCAAATTATTTGAAAAAGATTCCTAGGAACCTGAACAGCAGGAAAAGATAACTAATCATTCCCTTCTACAATTTCACCCTCTGGGTTACCTGTAAGATTTTATCTGAAAAGCCAAAACTTGGAATACTCTAGATTTTAATACCTGATCTGATGATCAGAACATTTCTAAAGAAAACACAGCCGTAGATGTCATCTATGTAAGACATAGATGATATAACATAAAACTTGAAAGGCTAAAAAAATTGTTAAAAGTACAAAAGATTTTAAAACTGGTACATTTAGGCTAGCCAATGTGATGCCCATCT
>NW_009627369.1:2721-6233 GCF_000690535.1 Cariama cristata | reverse complement strand
TTGCACAGGATTGTGTCCAGGCAGGTTTTAAGTATCTCCAGGGAAGGAGACTTCACAGCCCCCCTGGGCATCCCGTGCCAGGGCTCTGCCACCCTCTGCTCCGTCACCCCAAGATGTCCCTGCCGGGGAGGATGCTGCTGTGCAGACCGGGAGGGCCGTTCCATAAACGAACCTCAAGCGTGCCGTTTGCAGGCTGAGGGGTGGTGGTGGGGTCATCTGCACATACAGGGCTTTGTGGTGTTAAAAACCTGAATTTTGCAGAGATCTTTCTGATGTGGGGTGAGATTTTCACAAGTTTAAGACTGCATGTGGTGCAAGTGCTGTGGCGAGAGCAGCAGCGGGATGCAGCTCTCTGGGCTTTAACCGCAGAGCGTGCTGGCAGCAGGGGTAGGCTATGGGGGCATCCTTTTGTTGGTGCGGGGTCTAACACTCTTCCAAGCAGTGGAAAAGCAGACTCTCGTTATTGTCCATGTAAAGAAATGCATGACGCCACACCTCCCTATCAGGGAGGTGCAGTTTCAGCCAGTGCCTACGGCAGTGGATGGATGCTGTGCCCCGGCACTACGCAGCCGGTCAGGTGGGGAGCTCCGGCACCACTGGCTGCCCTCGGAGGGACAGCATCCACCAGTCCAAAGTGCGTGTGAGACCCGTGAGATGATCAACAGGAAAACAACAGTGCAGTTTTAGAAAGGGTGGGATACAGGATGGGCAAGACAGAATTATTTTCTTCAGCATCTGGGTAGCTGTTTTCATCTTGCTTCTCTTCTGGGTTTCCAGTTGCCGAAATGAGAGCAGCCAGCCACCACAGTCACCTGAGCAGTAGAAATGCGTATGCATATGCCAACATATATTCAATGCTCTTTGTGTACACAGTAATTGTGTTTGGATGGGGCAGGCTGCCCTTTTCCCTGTGAGCTGTTGCTCGCTGGCTGCAGGCGTGGAGCTGTTGGAGCACGAATGTGTAGAAGGGGGAACGCAGGTGGACCTGCAAAGCTCTCCTTTTCATTTCGCAGGTGGTGCCGGCTTTTCCTTTTGGCTGTTTGGGGTTGTACTGGGGTGTCTTGGTGCTCTTCGCTCGGTAAAGGGTAGTGACCACAGACAGGTCCTGCTGCTACCGTGCACTCACCAGCATCGCTTGTTCCTGGTGGGGGCTTCAGCCACGCACCCACCTTCTTCCTAACTCTGATTTTCACTGGGAAGCTTCTCCCTCTCCCAAGCACACAGATGTGCGTTTGTAGAGATACAGGCAGCTCAGCGGAGTAAATACCAGCCTGAAACCCAGGAAAGGAATAACGTAATAGTGCCAAAGAGAAGACTTTGGTAACTTCACCCCAAGTCTAGGTCCAGGCGAAGGCGAGCCGTCGGCCGTGCTGGCGCTGACGGACCTTCTCAGGGTGGTGCACGGGGTGGGCTGGAGGCAGAGACCCTCTCTCCCCTGAACTTGCTTTGCCGTTGCCTTCTTCACACGTGGAAATCGAGGTTCCTGCTGGGCTCCCTCCTCCCATGTGAGGGGGGCTTGCTGCTGGGGTGCGGGAGGGGACGGGTTCCTGCCCTGTCTGTTGTTCCTCTGGGGTCAGAGCAGCTGCAAAAATGCAGGTGGGGGAGGCAAGGAGGACGGATTGGGGTCTTCACCTTCCTGGCCCTTTGTTTCTGTTCCTATCGGTGCCCTTTCCATCCCCTTGTTCCCACCAGACATCTGCTCTGCAGCTGCAGCATTCAAACGCAGGACGTTTAACCCCTGCGTTACCGCAGCACTCGTGCTCCCAGGGATGGTCTGGGGCCAAGGGCCAGGAAGAGGTGGCCAAAGGTGCTACAAGACTCCGAGGAGCGGAGATGCCTGTGGGGACCAGGCATCTCTAATGTCCTGTGGGACACCCCTGGAGCGAATGCCTTGCCTGCCTTACACACAGATCTGCCTTTGTCCAGGCTGCCACGCTGCAGTGGACCTAAACCCACGGAGGGGAGCAGCCACCAGCTCCAGGGGACGGGCTGCATCCTCCTTCCTCCGGCTTGCTTAGCAAGAGGCAGGAGCGGTGCTGCCTTGCAAAGGAAAGCCATCACAGCGGTGCCGGGGGGCCCCCGGCTCAGTCCATCTCTGTCATCCCACCGCGTCCCACGACCACGTCCAGCGGCCGCCGTGTCCAGCAACCCAGCTGGCTTCTTCCCCCCAGCAGCTGGTGCAGCCCGTGGCTCTCCAACATGGATGTCAGTTGTTCAGCCCTGCCTGGTTGGGGCTAAAATAACACCCCAAGAGAGGAAGAGACCCTCCGCTGCTGCAGAAGATGAACGTTGGCTTCTCTGGAGGTGACTGATAGGCTTTTTTGTCCCAGAGGAGTGAATACTGAAAGGAGAGGAGAAGTCTTCTCCCCTTTCTAAAGCAAAGAAGGTAACAAACGTGTTTGCATTTTGCAAAGGTGTGATGAAGCGTCATTCGTCTCGGGCTGTTGTGGCTACTTCAGTGCTATCTTGCAGTCTTTATTAAAGATGGCAAAGGCTGCAGACGTGAATTTAAGTTGCCTGAAGTGCTGTTTGTGGAAATGGCGGTGTTCCCCCTGCAGATCGGCCGCAGCTCCTGTCTCAGGTGCCGGCCTGCGAGGGGAGAAGCTGCTTTTTGGCTGGGCACGGTGCAGGGCTGAGCTCCAGCATTGCCCTGGACTTCCCCGTGGCCGTGGTTTTACAGTTGCGTTTCTGCAGTGCAAAGCACAAGGTTAATACTCGCTTTGGGTGCAAAGGGCTATCTTTTAACTTTCTCTAGAACAGAAAAAACCAGACATGAGACTACTGTTAGGCTCGTTTGCAGAAGAGGAAACCAAAGCTGTCACATCCAGTTGATAACTGCGGTTACATGCAACCCTGGAGCTGAGCCGAGATGCAAGCGGGGCAGAGATAAGGCGGGGGGAGCGCTCCCCGGGGCGACGGCTGCGGTGCTGCCTGGGCTGGGCTCCGTGCCCACCCTGCATGGAGCTGCCTCTGCCCCGGGCAGGGGGGCACCCACCGGAGTGGAGCCTGTTTTGTTAACTGGAAACTTTGCTTTGAGGATAGAACAGCAATTTGTCCAGCATCCCAGGGCCCTTCCTTCCTCTCCGCTGTCCTTTCTGAGGAGTTGCTGCCCAGCCGGGGTTTCCAGCCTTGCTGCCGCCCGGGGCACGGGGCACGATGGCTGTGAGCATCTGCCGAAGCCGGGTGCTGCCTAGGGGCGATGGGGAAGGCAGGGAGGGCACCCGGCCGGCGGCTGGAGGGCAGCTGGGAGTGAAGGAGCTTGGGGTGATGTTTGAGGGTGGTGCACGAGGGGATCCAGAAACCCAACGGCTTTGGTCTCCCTGCCCCATGGATGACCTGAGGGCTTCTTGCCCAGGTTGTACCAGCCGGTGCTTGGGTTCTGACACCCACGCAGACACTGACCAGCAATTTCTGTGCTACCTCTAGGGTCGTTTTTACCCCCAGATTTCCCTCGTGTCCATCTGCACCACGCAGTGGCTGTCTGGGACGTGAACAGGGGGGTGGTGGGCTTT
>NW_009627369.1:1102-2690 GCF_000690535.1 Cariama cristata | reverse complement strand
ACCCCCCTGCATGGTGCCATCCCCAGGGGAGTGATGCTCGTGGGGGCAGACAGGACATTTTGAGGCTGGAGGTGGTGAAGCTGTTTGAACGACTCATTTTTGGCGACGTAGCAAGGAGCAGTTCCCAAAACTTGTGAGACCTATTTACTGCATGAAGGTTAATTATGGAAACCCACTGCATCTGGGAGAGCGTCCAACTGCGTTTCTCATTGCTATCTGTGTGCCCTGTCCGTGCTGGTGGCTTTGAAATCTCTACGGTTTTGCTTGATGGTGCTGGGAGCTGACCAGGCTGGAAGCAGGTAACTGGTATTTGTTGGTGCTGTGTGCCAAACCGCGCGTGGACAGGGGATGCCCGTGGCTGCATAAAACTCGGCGTGCCTCTCCTGCTCTGAAAGCCCAGGTCGGTGTGGGCAGCGAGCCCTGGCTGCGAGTCCCACGCCGTGAGCGCAGCCCTGGGAGGGGTGGGCAGCAGCATGGGGGCTTCCCCTGGGTACTGGGACTGGAAGGGGAGAGGTGCCTTCAGTCAGCATGGAGGGGTCTGGATTTGGCCCTTGGATGTGTTTGAGTGCTGTCCTGTTCTGGGAGGCAGCCCTGATTTCTACGAACGCAGTGCTGGGTGTTGCAGGCAGAGTTAATTCCTCTCTCTCTGGCGATGCCCTGGCCCCAGTACCTTCAGCAGCAGTAGATATGTGTTTCCCATGGGGAAAATGTTGTTTCAGCTCCTCTCTTTTTCAAGTAGTGAAGGCACATACCCCTGGGTCAGGATACGGGTCAGGATTTTCTGTCATTTCTGTGAAAAGTAGGCAAGTACTTCTGTTTACAGACTGGGAAGGGAAGCTGAGCTCCACTTCTGCATAGTCACTGGTGTAGGCAACAGTTTATTTTAAGGCGGGATGGAAAGAAAACACACCAAGAAGAAAAGAAAAAAGAGCGTTCCCCCCCGCTAGCGCTGGAGCGTGACAGCCAGAGCCTCGGAGCTCCTGCCCGTATCTGCCGGGCAGCTGGCTTCACGGCTTTCCATTAGGTAACGTATGGGCAATTTTATGGTGTGGTTTTCTTTTTCACACACTAACTGGCTGTGTGGGACTTTTTGTGGGGGATTTGGAAACTTGCTGTGAGAAGCTGTGATCCTGGGGTGTGACTTCTCGTTTTGTATTTTTGATTTTTAAAGCGAAAGTGCAGAGCCGGGGTTCTGGGAAGTGGCTTTCCTGCCTGTAATTACGTTGGCCTCCGGTGTTCCAGCTTGCTCGTTTTAAAGCTTTTATTGCATCTCCCAGGCTTTTCCCCATCCACGCCTGCTCCAGGGCAGGGGTGCGGTAGCTCTAGCCCCAAAAGCGTTCGAGGGAGAGACGTCAGGCTCCCCCTCCCCCGGCCAGGAGCTGTTCCCACCGGAGCCACCACGGACCCGGTGCGGATCTCGGTGCTCCCTCGCCGGCGGGTTGTGTCCTGGGAAACGCAGTGGCTGTGCAGGAAGGTGACTGGGGGAATTTTGTCTTTTTCTTCCACTTTCATGTTGGTTTTCATCCTTTCCTTCCACTTTCGCTAGCAAAATGAGAGCCTCTTCTCTTTCTTCATTGTTGCTTTCCGC
>NW_009627369.1:368-1035 GCF_000690535.1 Cariama cristata | reverse complement strand
CGGGGGGGGTGGGGGGGATGCCCATCCGCAGTGCCCTCCATCCCCGGGTCACTTTGCAGCAGCCAGGCTGGCAGAGCTGTCCCCACTGAGCCCACCTGGGGCGTTTCTGAGGGACAACGGTGGCACTTGGTCACGGCATGTGCTCCTTGTTGGGTACAGGAGATGGGGAGAGGGGCTGTGGATGTCTTTTCCTTGGGAAATGTCATCCAACCACAGCAGCTGCCGGAGAAGTGCGGAGGCGTTGCCTGGAGGGGATTCTCTGATGGCTCGTAAGGGCTGTGCACTGTCGGGAGCTTTGTCCAGCGAGTGCGTTGGTGCTGGTTTCCCCTCCTATGGGGATGTCCAGGTGCTTCCCAGGGGCTCATCTCACATGGAGAACTTCCTCTGAAGCAGGAGATGTAATGGGGCCACTCATCCACCTTCCCTGTCTGCATTCATGGAGCTGGTTCGCGGCTGTGTATGTGTGTGTCTGCACTCCCCTGGCAAGGTGGGTGACGGTGGCCGGCGGGTCGGTGGTGGTACTGACAGCGGGGGTAATGCAGGCGCGCAGAGAGAGAAGGGTGGTGCAAACCTTCTTAGGAAACCCAGCTGAAAATACCAGGAACCCGCCAGCCCCTCTTCTCCTGCCGCAGACCTCTGTGAAAGCCCAGGTGGAAGCGCTGCCATC
>NW_009627369.1:0-332 GCF_000690535.1 Cariama cristata | reverse complement strand
AGAGGGTGCCGGTGGGACGCTTGCTGCCCGTCTTGTGGCTGGCACACGGCTCTCACACCGTGGCAGAGGGGCTCTGCGGCAGCGGGTGCCGGTGCATGGGGTGTGCGTGGGCTCCTCCGAGGCTGGGATCGGTGTGTGGTGGGAATGTGCTTTCGGGGGGTTTATCCTCTTGCCTCTTAGGGATGCGCAGGCTCTGTGTGCGTTTATGTGCCTGTCTGCCCGTGTCTGCGTGCCTGCTCCTCCCACAATACAACTTGAATGGGATCATTTCCGCCACATTTAAACTACAGATCTCAAAGATATTAAGTTGCTACAAGCTCGGGAAAATCATT
>NW_009627368.1:0-1092 GCF_000690535.1 Cariama cristata | reverse complement strand
CCCCAGGGTCCCCAGCATTCCCCTGCTCCCCCCACATCCCCCGCATCTCCAGCATCCCCAGGATCTCCAGCCTTCCCCCGCATCCCTCCATCCCCAGCATCCCCAGGGTCCCCCGCATCCTCCGCATCCCCGGCGTCCCCTGCATTGTGCCTGGCTGCAGCCGCAGCCCACAAAGGCTGGGGAAAAAGAAAAGATGGGGAGAAAGGAGGGGAGGGAAGCTAACCGAAGCCATCCTTGGGGCAGGAGAGACCCAGGCTAACCAGAGGCCGACGATCCGGGGCTTGTGCAGCGCAGGAGTCGGCCGGCACAAACCCACAACAGTTCCCAATTACCCCTGGCCCTGGCTCCACTGGGAAACAATGGGCGCCGGAGAAACCCAGCTGCCGGGCCCCTAATTAACCCTGATTTTAACTGTACACTTTTAAAGGCACTAAAGCGGTTACAAAGTGGAGAACAAGGCAGGGTTAATAGCGCAGACCTAAATTGCAGGCCCGCGGGGCCCGGGCCCCATAGAAATAATAGACCTGTCTGGGCTGCTCAGCTGTCAGTCCGGCGAACAATTCGGCTCCCGAGGAGGAGCGGCAGCATCGGGGCTCTGGCAATCAGTGTCTGTCTGCTCGGTTAGAGGAGTTGTGGGATGGAAACGGCGCCGGGAAAGATGCTCAGCTCCAGCAAGGATGCTCAGCATGAGAAAGGATGCTCATCGTCAAGAAGGATGCTTGAAAATGGGAAGGATGCTTGGGACCAGGAAGGATGCTTGGGACCAGGAAAGATGCTCAGCACTGGGAAGGATGCTCAGGACTAGGAAGGACAGGAAGGATGCTCAGCACCAGGAAGGATGCTCCACGCTGCTCCCACAGCCCAGCTGCCCTGGGTGTCCCCTGGCCCGGTGCCGGCGGCAGCATCCCTGGCTGGGCCCCCTCTTCCCCGGAGGAGGGCAAGCGCGCACACCGGTAATTAATTTTCAGGCCATGATGCTGCAGGAGATGCTGTGCTCCCCGGGTGGCTGCCCCGCTCTGGAAGGGGACCGCGAGCGGGATGTTGGGGTGCTCGGGGGGTAACCCCATCCCAGGGAGGGTGAGATGGTGAGAG
>NW_009627367.1:79807-98169 GCF_000690535.1 Cariama cristata | reverse complement strand
TCCAACCATAATGATTCTATGATCCTATTTGTCAAACTGAGAACACGATCATCACAGCAGTGTTACACAATGTTGCTCCTTTATGTGGGTCCTGGACATCTTGTTTTAGTAGTCCTTATAAATGCCTGCAGTTGTAGTCTGTCTCACCTTAGGATGAGGTTTAATTTGTCTTGTCTCTTGGTTGCCATTGGTGTCCTTTTCCCAATAATTTTTCACCTTTTCATTTGACGAAGGGATTTCAGGTCTGTGTTTTCATTGCTCTGACCTTTTGTGTAAGTGGTGAAAAAGATGTGCTGAGGATGTGTACAGATGCACCCGCTCCTCCCCTGTACTTTTGTTGCTAGCAGCGTACTTAAAAGCAGAAAAATAAGTGATCTTATCCTGTTGCAGAGATCTGTAGCCAGAATTGCCTTTATCTATGAGTGTTGTTCTTCCCTTCACTGTTTTTTCTCAAATATGTCTTGACATAGAACATGTCCATACAGGGATCCTTGGGAAAGTTGAATTAAGTTAACTAAAGGTGTGAATTTAAAAAGGATTATTTAAACCTCATTAAACCTCTGTGTTTGCACACTTTTCAAAATTAAAGTTGCTTTAATTTGATTTTGGTTCACTTCACTTCCTAAGTGGAGTAATCTCAATTTAATTAAGGCAAATTAATTGAGTAAATGTCCAAAGAGAGGTTTAATGCCAGGTAGAAAAGCAACATTCAAGGAAAATGAGTAAAAGGGAAGTTGAGCTTATGCACAACTAATAAAAACAGAAACTCTTTCCAGTCTGAGTTGTTGCAAGAATTAGATGTGATCTGTGGCAAACACTGTAATTGTTATCTTGTAAATGATACTATCATCAACTGAAAACCATTTCTTTTGGCTCATATGAGCAAACTGACATCACTCCTTCAATTCTGGGCACCAGCCCAATATTGTGAAAGGAGAAAGCTAAGTGTATTGAGTGTCTTCTCATTTTACTTTATTCGTTCCTTTAGGAACCAGAGTAGATTTATACCAAATAATAACCTGTTTGTTTTTGTTTTACAAGAGATGGAGGAGGCAGGGAGGTTTCTTACACAATATTTCTATGGTCTTTTTTCTTGAGGAGAAAAGAGACTGGGAAGAAGAGGGATGAAAACACATATCTTCTTTCACGTGAAGGTATTTATATCTCCGCCTGTGTATGAGGTGCTTGGACAAGTCTCATTTATATCTTGTGTCCAAAGAAATTCATGTCGGGTCCTTATCTGACAGTTCTGCAGAAGTTTCAACAGCAGCAACAGTGAGAAAAGTGAAGAAGTGTCATTCAGGACAGCAGGAGGGTGAAATGCAAAGGTAGGAGGTTGTATGGTGTTGGAGGTCTCAGTGTGACCTTCAGTCTGATTTTTATCATCAGAGAAAAATAGCAATTAATGAAGAAGCTTCTCTGTTGCAGAGACAGGAATTGGGCAGCATTAAACATCAAGATGTTTCATAAAACCTAGGAAATAGGTGTGATTTACCTATCTAAGACCTTTTACCTCTTTGGAGAGGGTGAAATGCAGGCATGTTAGCTTTGTTCATGCTTGTAATCTCATCGTTAGATTAGTAACTCCAAGCATATAGATGAGGAGTTCTGTGAGTATTTTCTAGTTTCCTTGCTCTGCCTCTGTGTTGGAACAAACATGTAGCGAACTGGAGCTCATCCTAGGTTAAGTTATGCTGGCAGTTTGTTTATTCTTTATTCTCTTATGTTTTTAATGATGGAAACAGGCTTATGTGGGCTTCTGCTCCTGGCTTCTCCTTTGCACACTAGCGTGCAATTGGGAAGGCGAAATGGGTAAGTTTTTTGATGTGAGGATTTTGGGTTCTTCTCCATCTCCTTTCTTATGGACCTCCATATAAAGGGCTTTTCTGAAAGGAGTAGAAGTCATAACTTCTTCCAACGCTTTATCCACCTCTGAGATGTTTTGGAGCTGAGTCCCTGCCTTCACCAGCTTCAGGGACATCTTGCGGTCATTTGTAAGCTAAGTGTTTATTAATTAGAAATGTATGATATGAAAGTATTTGTAACAGCCTCTTCTTTGTACTTTGTTGCGTGAACAGTTAAACCCAAAATCCAGGTTTCTGATATCTCTTGGACATGCTGAGCAAGAAGTACTAATTTGGTTTTACATATCTTTGGGCTGTCAGCTGTGCAAAGAAAGGGAAAAAGGGACACAGTTAACAAATATGTCTATGTAGGAGATGATGTATGCTAAATTCAGAGACTGTTTAAACAGACATTTAACAAGAAAGCAGATGTAATAAAGAGCTTTAGCTTATTCACCCAAAATGTTTTTGATGGAAAAGACTAAGGTGTAGGTAAGCTATTGATTTCTTTAGCAGCAGTAAATTACATGATATGCTTAGGAAAAAAGAATTATGAATAGAGAGATAGGTATTTACATTGACCTGTGTTAATAAGGCAGAAGTGTTTCTTACATAAGCAATTTATGCTTGTATTTTATTCAGGCAACTTATTGCTGTGAAGGGATTGATGATGCTGGTCCTTAGACACCATTTAAAACTGAAGTAATAGCTAATGAAGGTTAGTGGAAGTTAATAATAAATCCTGTTATGTTTGATTTGTGTATCAGTAATACAGGTCAAAGAACTCAAATGCCATTGGAGAGCCGTCAAGGCATCTATTTGGATTTGATGTTGACTTCTAGCAGGTGCAAACCCTATTTCTTACTTTGGAGTGGAAGGATCTGTATTTTATGATCAGTCAGAGCCAGCAACCTTATATTTCTGAGTCATAGGACTTGGTTTTTACAGGTTAAGCAGGCAAATTCAAATGTGAATTTTCTCCCGTGTATGTTCAGTTGACTGGTGGTGAACAGTTTTCAAAAGGAGGTGCTCTTTGGCAGTCTCTGATCATGGGCTTTTCCGGCTTCTTTAATAGTCAAATGAAATGGTCAAACCGATAAAGAAACACCTGTTGTCCTCATCAGCAGTGTTGCTGCCTTTGCCTGCACTGTGTTTTCCTTTCTGAAGGATATTCCACCTTGTGCTGGAGCACTGAGGCTCCTGAGGAGGGGCAACATGGTGTTGCACAAGAGTTGCATCAAGCATGAAAGAAGAATTTGTACTATCAATTAGGAATAGTTGAAAGGAAATATTCAAAGGCATCTCTTACTGCCCAAACTTACTATAATTTTAAATACTCCCCGAAGATGCTCCCTAGCTTTTTAAGCTTTCTTACAGAAAGCTCAGGGCTGGTGGGGTCTTGGCACATTGTGTAGTCCTTTATCCTGTCTGAAAGTACTGTGTACCATTAGTATCTGCTCTCTAGGCTTTCACTGCAAAGCAAAACTGTCCTTGTCCCTTTCTTCTTGAGTTACTCCCCTCTGTAATTGACTCAATTAAATCATTCATTGTGTGAAGGTGAAGGAGGTGATGTTGGGTGGAACAGCAGCCTGAATTCTGATGTGCTATGAGAAAGTAAATTTGTTCTCCAAATGAAGAAAGTGCCTTCAGGAGGACAGACTTGTTGTCTTGATAGTTGACTAATGGATTTATCTAATGGGGTTCAGCTTGTATGTAGTCCATTGCATATGTGTTTGTCAGATGTCTAGCGCATGGCTTTATTTGTTGAGATGACACTCGAGGTGCCTTGAAAGATACTGATTTTAGTCCTCAGTGCCTTTTTTCTTTTTCCTACTACTACACTGTTACAGCTCCAATTAGAAGCTAATCCTGAGCGAGGTTGGTGTGGTACTAAACTCTCATTTCGGGGCCATTGATGTAAGGTTTTAATGAATATTAAAAAAAAGCTTCAAGCTCTTTCATTAGACCACTGGGCATCATGAAAGTCTTCTCAGTGACTCTGAAAAAAATCTTTAATAGGACATTAAGGTGATATTTTTTCCTATATAATAAAATGTCTTCCAGGACTAACTGTAAATATAATTTCAGTAATCTTCCTGAACTTCATGGGAATTGTGCCTACTGTTACCTCAAAACTGTCTCAGGAAGAGAGGACACTTGCAAAGGGGCTTATCCCTGCCATATATATAGCTAGAAGGAAGAATACAAAATGAAGGTCTGTCTGTTCTAACCCTTGGATATTTATCAGTTTGTTCTAACATCTTTTCTTTGAATGGGGTCTCAGCTTTACAGTTTTCATTACTGACTCTTAAAAAAGAAAAGAGATGCAGCATTTTTTTCAGAATCTTCTGTGTTAGTATTGACTTATCTTAAAGAACTTGCTGCTATTAAGGCAAAAACTACTCTGTGGTACTTGGCTTGTGTCATTTCTGAGGCTTTTACCCTGTCTTAATTCATGGCAGACAAAGCTGCTAGGCATAGAACAGTCTCTTGCCATGCTTCAGTAGAAGCTCAGTATCTTGAAAAAAAACTAGATGCCTTGTCCTATTTCAATTTGTAAGACACTTGAAGAATGGGAACTATATTTAGCAGCTGCTTTTAAACTGTGTGTAAATTGTTTTCCCTTGTTCTTATAGATACTTTTAGCAGGGAGAGGTCGAGGCACTCTCAGGAACACAGGACCGCAGAAGCTTATGTTCCTGCAGAATCTAAATAAAAAAAGGGAGAGATTTGGGGAATTAGAAAGAGGAGGCAAAGACATGGTGATGGACACTGAGATGCCCCAAGTTGCACAGCTGACCACGGGCAGACCTGTCCCAGCTCTCCTGACACCTTTTTCCTTTGGGCTAGACTTCCATCCTTTTATGTTCAAGCTGCTACAAGATCCCTGTTTGTTTTGGGATGATATATACCTTGGGAGGTGCCAGTGACAGCACCTGCTGCCACCTTTTCTGCTTATGATGGTACAAAGGGAAAACAGTTTTTGAATAACTGGCTTACGTTCGACCTTGTTTTCTACAACTGTGTAGGAGTTCATGGGTGTCTTGATGTATATGAGGAAGGGGATACATGTGCATGTGAAAGATGTCAGACCCATAAGATTTTTTTTATTACTATTTTTTTTTTTTTTTTTGCCTACTATTGGCTAGACCAGCCTGTAGAAAATGAAAGGCTGGGCTGGTTTATAATATGGCATTACCAAATGGATGCGGTTTTCTTTCCTCTGTGCAGCAACTTGCCTGTTAATGGAAAGAAGTGGTCAATAGGAAACCAAGTGCTGATTGGTGTAAGAGTAGTTGCTGTATCTGCTTATTTGGACTTCAGGTCTTGACATTGTTTCTTGTCTTCTCCAGGCTGTGCTGACATTTGCAGATCTTTTTAGAGAGAAAGCTGTGATGAGAAGACAGTGAAACCATTCAAAATAGGAGTTAGTTTGTCCTTTCATTTGCCATTGTGAAGCCTTCTCATTAGGGTGAATTTCTTATCCCCTGCAAATCGGGACCTGAACTGTTGGTGGCTCTGCCTTCTAAGCCTGTTTGCTATACTTTAAATGCAGAGAATGTCTTTACTGGCAAGAACACAGATCATATTGTTTGAAATACAGTCAGTGCCCAAGAATAAACCCAGCTTGCCCCATGAACCCTCTTAGAAACTACTCTCCCTGTTCCCAAAGGATGTAACCAAGCATCTTTGTGTTAGTGAGGCTGGGTTGGAAGACAATGTGAGGATGTCAGGAGCCTGGGTACGCCCCAGCTCCCAGGAAGCTGAGCTGGCAGAACAGGGTGGGAATTGCATTGCTGTTCTATGGGGCTAGTTGACCTTCAGCTGAGCTCTGGCTGAAGCTCAGTGATGTATTGTTGCTTTTCTATCCTATGCCAGTGCTTTAATGAGAAACATTTAAGGAAATATTAAGGAAATAGTTGCAATATTTGTGTCTGCTCTACATGGCGTAATCTGTGTTTTGCAAATTCTATAGTGTAGCAAGACAAAGAAAAAAGTTTTCTCATCCTCTGTTTTGAACTGTGGCACAGTTTATGAATGAGCTTCTATCAAAATTAACAGACAAATGTTAATATTTAGAGCAAATAACCTTTCCTTTTTTTTTCTCAACTCTCTTCTCCTTCTTCATGTAAACTAATTAACAATAAAGCCTTAAAGAAGCGCAGTACCAAAGTAACAGTTGCCTTTACATATATTATTGTAATTAAAAAGCTTTTCCTTATGGTCTTTAAAATCTAAATCCTTATACAATAGGGTCTCCCTTCCACAAGCATTTTCAGAGGTTTCATTAGTTCTCAGTGTACCAGCATTTATCGCTTTCTGCACTCTCTCCTGAAAACGTAGAGGCTGTTAACGTTGTGAATTGCATTGTGGTGCTGTCTACACTAATTAGGTTTTTTCCAGGCTTGGTTTATGCCTCAGAGATGTGCTGCAGAAAAAATAGCTAGATAAAGAATGCTGTTACAACACTAACGAATCCACGCAGCTCAACTGAAAGGTAGCATAAGCCCATGGGAAAAGGCCATGGGGTAGGGGAGAGGTTTGGGTCTGAGACTCCACGAAGAACCTGACCTCACGCGAGTGAGATGTGGCCTCTCTGCCTCATTTCTTTGACTGTAAAACCAAGTTAGGACAATCCTGTAAACAAAAAAGAAGGGTGCTGCAAAGAGTGCTTTGTACTCCCTTTCATGAAATGTTTAGCTGACTTCCTCCAAGAGGTGGGATAGAAGTGTGGCTGTGGGAATTGCGTTCCCTTAACATGTAGTGGTAGCTGGGGAAGAGGTAAGGAGCACTCATTCTACTGCTTCTCTGAATGATGGCTCCTAAAGTTGCTTCTCTTTGTGGTGCAGGAACACAATCCTGTCCTGCTGTCTTGTTCTCCGAAGTTTCATTGAAGTGTATGGAAACCTCATGAGTAAAGGAACTGTTGGTTAGGAGCCTCTGGCCAGCCTGAAGATCAGGACAAGGTGCAGATCTAGTGGACTGCGATTCAGAGCTCTTCCTTAGACAGATGTGGTCCGAGCGTGCAGCGAGCAGGCTGCAGTCAGCCCTCCTGCATATCGCAGTTATGGGCAAAGGAGAGGGTGGAAAGCCTTGGAGACATCTCTGCCCTGGTGCAGTGTTGGACGCAGCGCCAAAGCTTGCAGTCATTTTGGTTAAGAGCCGTCCAGTTGACGTACCCCTCTGTTTTGTGCTTACTGGTTTCCCCTTTCTTTAAGGGTAGATGATGGTACCAGGTTTGTTATGTGTTAAAGCGTTAAATCTCCAGGACTGTGGTGATTCTTAGTGCTTCCAAGATGCACACAGATGAGGCAGTGATGAATGTAATTCCCTCTGGCATGAAGTACTGGTCAGATACCTGCTGCTGTAATGGGGTCGTTTATAAGAAACCTGATCAAATAGTATGAAAGGGAGGTGGAAAGGTGTTGGTGGGGGGTTTTTTTCCTCTCTTTTTTTCTTTTTTTTCCCCTCCTTTTTTTAGCCTAAGACTGTCAATCAACCAAAAAGTGTTCAGCTGTAGCCAGCATTTTTCTCTCTGAGTATTGATGGAGAGGTTCAGGTGGAAGATGGGTTCCCTGTAGCAGCCTGTCATTTTGCAGTGCCAGTGGCCAGGCTTGAGACTCTCTTCTGGCAGTGAAGGACTTACCCTGTTTCCCTCCATGATAAGCTCAGCAGAGTACAAGCAAGTCATAAGTCTGCCACAGTTCTTTGCGCTACCAATGACTTTGCACAGTCAAAAAAATACTCTCTTGTCTCTTTTATGTAGTATTGGCATAATGTACTGAGATTTGTTGTATGTTTAAGTTTACACGTAGCAGCTCTGAGCAGATAGCTACCATAAGACAACTTTCAAGAGCATTAACCCTTGGAACGGGTAGCTAATTTGGCTCTAAATCAAGAGATGAAAACGCACAGGACTGTCAGAGGGAGAGGGAAAGCTTAATCAGAAGCTGTTTTGATAAAAACATTGTGCTTTTGGCAGAAGTCCTGCTGACCACACTGCATCCAGGACACACAGCTTTGTTGTAGTCTTTTATTTCTTTTTCTCTCCAATTGACATTAAACACAGTAATTAAAGCCACGGAGATTATCGTGTCGAACCAAGCCTTTAATTTATCCTCCTTTTTTTTTTTTTCCTTTCTTTTTCTGTGAGCTACTCAATTTTCTCTTAATTCAGCAGATCATGTCTTTTAAGGAAGGTTGATTCAACAGAACGTTGCGGGCAGAGGGAGGAAAAGTCTTGCTCTCTGTATGGAACTTCTTTGTGTAAATACTTTGTTGTACAATTAATGAAAGAAAATTATCTTTGTAAGCAGTCTTTCTTCTGGCAATAAGCTTGACATAGCAGGCTTTTTGAGGCATTAAGAATAGAGATTTATTTCCAAATGACCAACCAGAGTGTTCAAAAGGATTTTGATTTTTGTAATTAGTTTTTCCTGTTTATGTGTTTTACTATCTTTATCTTCTTTGCTTGAGCAAAGGCAGCTTTTCATTTAAACACATGTACTTGCATTTCTTTCATTTTATTCTGCTTGAGATAGTAAATGCATCCAGCTAGTAATAATTCTTCTATGGAATTTCTGCTCATTGTGATGTAATGAGTGTTAGTAGATTCCCAGTGAAAACAGTATTATATCACAACAGCATTCCAACATGAGGAAAAATAATGCTATTGATCTGTTCCAGAGCAAAAGGGTATGTTTGGGGCTGTAGTCCTCCACCTCATTATCTTGCAGAGGGGACCTGGGAAGGCTGCAGTGAAAGGAGCCATAGCTCACAGGGTGCTTTTTGCTGCTCTGTCCTTTGAGAGTAGATCTTTACCTGTAAGCAAGCAATTAGCAACACCAAAACAGGTATTAGGTACCTAGTGGAAGCATTTTTCATTGTATAACATACAACTTGGGCTGCTGCACTTGAGGTGCTGGAGGTCAACCATGCTCCCTTTACAGAGCAGATCTGCTGGTGAGATGTTTCTGCTCCCTCCTGCAAGAGAAGAGCTATTGATGTGGGAAGAGAGCTGGTGAAGAAGATGAGGGAAAACCTTTTTCAGATGGTAGTTGACTGTATGTCAGGACATCAGGTGATCCACTTTTGCTCCACTTCCAATTTTCCTGCCTAAGCCAGTGGTGAGAGACAGACATCAAAGAACTTGCAAAGCTGCTAGGGAGCTTTGTGTGCCCTACAAAGGTTTCCATGGGAAGGGGTGAGCATCCTCATGGTTGGTAAGCTGGCATGTGCTCCTGTTGTGTTCCACTTTGGGGTATGAAGTAGCTGGTGGAGAGCGAAGCTCTGAACTCCCTCAGAGGGCAAAGCAGAGCTGGCAGCCACCACCTCCTGCCTTAAGATGTCTGTGTGGTTTATTACATTCTTGCTTTGCTTGGCCAGTCTCACATGAATGGGCACAGACCATAACTAGCTCCTGATGGATGTCCTGCTACCAGGTGGTGTTTGAAGGGCTGCTGTAAACGGGAGTGGAGGAGGCTGAGTTTTGGAATTCACCATGTTTGCTTGAAGTGAGCACTTGGGTGCTTCTCTCCTGCTGCTCTGTGCAGCCTTCGTATATTATGCAGCATAAAATGGGACCACGCCTTTGGCAGTCTTCTAATAGAAGTGTGCTTGTCTGCTAAGTGCTGGTTGGTGATGTATTAAACTTACAACCATTAAGCTTCCAATGAATGAGCTGTAGCAGAGATGCACATCTTAAGTTTTTTTTAATGGTATGCAGCAGGTAGAGTTAAAACAAACCAGTCTCTCTAACTTGCGTCATGTTGCTTTATTATCTGCAAAATGCACTCTCTTTCTTTGCTGGAAGCCAGAGCATTTGCCAGCCTGGCTCTTGCACGTCTCTGAGATTTAGTTTCCACTCACAAAGGCTGACTGCTGCTATGCAGACAGAAAACCACAAAACTTTGATTTTAGTTGGCAGTCATACTTGGACCACTGTAAAAGAGAAAATGTATTTGGACTATGTCTGCCCATAACTCACCCACCCCTCCACACTTTGACTTCTGAGAAGAGATCAAGGCAAATGCTCTGCTGTGGATTAGAGTTGATATAGCTTTGAGATGGACCATTCGCCTCCACAAAGAAGGAGCAGTGAATCTAGGGAAGCTTTGGGATGGTATATGACCCTGAATGTGTCTCCAGTGTGGCCAAGCTGTTACTGTAACTTGTGGAGATGAAATTGGTGGTCTTTAAAGTTTAGCTACTTTAGGTGCTGATCAACACCTGGCTATAGAGCTTAGCGCAGGCAGTAGTGCGCACACGCGCACACACACTCTCAGGGAGCTTGATGGCCCCATTAGCAAGCTGTTTTACAGCTACCTTGGATATAACTCCCAAGAATTGATCCCATTTCTCACTGCAGTAAGGATGTACTTAGAATCATAGAATCGTTATGGTTGGAAGAGACCTCAAAGATCATCAAGTCCAACTGTATGCCCGATGCCACCAGACCCACTAAACCATGTCTCGAAATGCCACATGTAAACATTTTCTGAACACCTCCAGGGACAGTGAACCCACCACCTCCCTGGGGAGCCCGTTCCAATGCTTAACGACTCTTACAGTGAAGAAGTTCTTCCTGATATCCCACCTGAACCTCCCCTGGCGCAACTTGAGACCATTTCCTCTTGTCCTATCGCTAGTTACCAGGAAGAAGAGACCAACCCCTACCTGGCTACAACCTCCTTTCAGGTAGTTGTAGAGGGCAATAAGGTCTCTCCTTAGACCTCTTTTCTCCAGGCTAAACAACCCCAGCTGCCTCAGCCGCTCCTCATAAGGCTTGTTCTCCAGGCCCTTCACCAGCTTTGTCGCTCTTCTCTGGACACGCTCCAGCAGCTCAATGTCCTTCTTGTAGTGAGGGGCCCAGAACTGGACACAGGATTTGAGGTGTGGCCTCACCAGCACAGAGTACAAAGGGATGATCACTGCCCTGGTCCTGCTGGCCACACTGTTTCTGATACAGGCCAGGATACTTGCTCCGCCAGGACTCGTTCCCCTGGGAAATAATAAACTTCTGTCTTTGCTCTTTGGTGTACACTCTGTCCACATCAAGGTCACCTTTCTGACCATCCCAATCTGCTTGTTTCTCATCTGCTTTGTATGACCAGAACGATCAGAAGCCGTTCAGCTGAGCACAGTCCAAGTTCAGCACAGTTCAAGCAATTACAAAAGGAGGCCTTGTTGTGTGGTTTAACAAGGAAAAGACAACGTTACAGGTGTTTGGGAGGAATCGAGTAGAAGATGCTCTTAGGTCTTTATTTGTAGCTCTTTCCAATGGACTACTTTTCCTCTCAGTGATCTCTTTGCGGTATGTGTTTGGTTTGTGCTTTTGTGCGCTCTTTCAACAAGGGGGCTTTCAAACCCGTAGCGTGTTTTTTGAGTGTGAACTGCTCTTTTACTCTTGCTACACTCACTCGTGCACACACCCGCGCTTGCTGTCTTCTTGCAACATACAACTATTTGTGTTCTTTATAAAGCAAGCTATTTTGTTTTGATCACAATAGTACAACACACACAATTGCTGTCACTTTTTGTTAGGAAAGTAGCTGTTGTTACACTATTCAACACTTAATGGAGAAGAGAGTCCCCTTGTATCCTCTCTGCTTTTTCCTTGGAAAGCCTTTTTGCTAGTTAAGTTGTTGCTGTTTTTCTGTGTGCTGGCCTCTTGCTGACACCGAAAAAGCGAGACAGTGGCTCCCTCTGGAGCCAGCACCACTGTGACTCCAGGGACTTTCTCTCTTGCTGCATCTGTCCCAATTTTCAGCTAAATATTTCAATTCAAGGAGTTGTTTTTTTTTTTGGTTTTGCATTAAGAATGCCTATTATATGCCCTGTCTGTATGTGGTGTACTTAGAAAACAGTAATTACCTCAAAAAAGTTGTACAAACAGGGGCGTGGGCTTAATGCTCTGTAATTATTTTTTTTATTTTACACCTATATTTATCTATTGCCTTCCATCCCAGAGGTTTCTGTAGAGACTGACATAACATCGTATCTTTTAAACAATATCTCTGGTGCAGTATTTCTATGGATGAGCTCCACTGAATTTACCTGGCTGTAAGTGGAAGTACCCCTTGTCAGGGTGGACTAGTTCAGCAGCCAGTATGCAATGAGAGCAGTACTGGAATTACTGTGCATGTACCTGACGTCTGTTGAAGTGATATGTTGTTGTGATGGTCCCAAATAGCGAATACCATTTGCGCTGTTGTCTTTTTTTATTCATTATTTAGATAAAATAGCAATTGTTTGCAAAGAAATCCTTGCATCCTTTGCAGTAAAGAAAGGTGAGCATTTATACAGGGCTGTACACCTGGAATTTAGCGTAGCTAGGTGTTGCTGTACCATGTAGTGACCCTAACTGGGCTCCTAACATCAAGGTCATTTTACAGACACATGAGTAGGTGACAGTCCTGCCTTGGACAGCTTAAAGATGTGTGGCCGCATGAGCTCAGCCTGTGAGCAAAAGCTGGCTAGAGGATGCCCACCAAAGAAGATGACTGGCATTTCTACCAAGTGTGGTGGACCTGATGGAAGTCTAGTGGAGCTGGGCTTGCTGAACAAGTACTCCTGCCAAATATGTCAAGCTGGAGCTAGCTGAGAGGTCTCAGGCTCCCTTGTATTGCTCGGCAGCCCTTTTCCTGACATCAGCCACTGCCAATCTAGAGCTGAAACAAGTCTGATTTCAAAGGTCTGATTTTTATAGGTGCAGTGAAGCAGTGCTTCTGCCAGGTCTGTTGCAGACCTGAAGCCTGTAGGCTTAATGGTGAAACCGTTTGTGGTCAGTAAAGTGTGAAAGGAAAGGGGAAACACTGTCAAGCAGGGAGAGCACCAGTGGCTGGGGAAGGGGAGAGGTGGCTGGGGGATGTTTGGAGCATGTAGGTTAAGACTTGCATCTAGGCTTGCTGGGTGTTAGCTTGGTCTCAGGTTCATCATCCGTGCTGGGAGGATCATAGAATCATTATGGTTGGAAGAGACCTCAAAGTTCATCAAGTCCAACCGTATACCTGATACCACCATGCCTGCTAAACCCACTAAACCATGTCTTGAAGCGCCAAATCGAAACGTTTTTTTTGAACACCTCCAGGGATGGTGACTCCACCAGCTCCCTGGGGAGCCCATTCCAATGCTTGACAACCCTTTTGGTGAAGAAATCTTTCCTAACATCCCATCTAAACTTTCTCTGGCGTCACTTGAGACCGTTTCCTCTTGTCCTATTGCTTGTTACTTGGGAGAAGAGACTGACCCCCACTTGGCTACAACCTCCTTTCAGGTAGTTGTTAGAGAGCGATCAGGTCTCCCCTCAGCCTCCTTTTCTCCAGACTAAACAACCCCAGCTCCCTCAACCGCTCCCTATCAGACTTGTGCTCCAGACCCTCACTACATTCATTGCCCTTCTCTGGACATGCTCCAGCACCTCAATGTCTTATCCTGATGCATGCTAGCTCCTAAGGAGCCTTCCTTAGCTGCTGAGTGCTTTCCATAGGTGTCTGTTGATATAGGAATGACCCACAGAGAAGTGCAGGTTGTGACACACAGCAGTTGAGTTCCCTGGGCTCTCTTGTGGCTGTTCTTGTTGTGCCTGTGGGTTTGGTGTGGAAAAAAGTGTCCTCTGGCAGCCTCAATTTAAGGAATAACTGAGCATCAGCCCTCTGTCTTTGCCAGCCAGGTGTTGCTTCTCATATCCCTTTGCTGCTAGATAATTTTTGGCATTAGTAGGACTGTTAGATATTTTGGCTTACGTTCATTGTTCTGCCAATATGTGTTTGAATGACTGCTCTGGTATGGGGAGACCCGCTGATTTCATCAGATTTCCTTGCAAGCTGAATTGTAATGGCTAGTTTCCTTACTGTTGTACACGGCAATATTTCAGTATAAAGAAAGTCTTACACAAATGCTGAGTTTTTATTGTTAACAGGGTTTTTATTATCAACAGGCTTTGTGGTGGCAAGGAGCAGAAAAGTCATTGTTAGTTGTTTCATTATACACAGTCCTGATGTCAGGCTTGTACAAATCTGAGAGTGACTGAGGAGAGCAAATTTCCTTTGAAATGTTTTCAAAAGGTTTATTAGCGGGCAAACTGATGTGGAAACCCCTCAATGGAATAACGTGGAGTAAGGTACTGGAGCCAGTAATGGCTACTCCCTTTTTAAACAAATTGCGTTTGCCACAGGGAAAAGCATCACTGTTTTTCCTCTTAATCAAAAAAGGATAACTACTGGTCTGGTGTTTGCATTGTGTACTTTTAAAATAGTTGAAATAAAATGTACTTTTTGCTTTTAGGTTGAATTTACTTGACGTATTCCCCAGCAACTTGTTAAAATAACATGTAATTTTATATTGTGTTGTAAAGGGATATGTTTTATTTGTAATGTTTTTCATAAAGTTTTGAAGAAATGCTAATATTTGTATTTGTGATATATAGTATTGTGAATAAAGGAAAAAATATATCCTTATAGCTTTCAGCAGCTGCGTTATAATCCAGTATTTATTAAAGCAGGTAATGGACTGTCTTCCATGTTTAAAAGAATTGTAGAAAAAGAGGTCTGAATCTATACCAGATACTTTTACAGACTCCAATGTGAAGTAATAACCTTTCTGCAGATCTGCTTTCTCGGCTAACGTGCAGCATTTGGAACAGAAATGCACTTCTGCTCTGCCTGCAGCAGGTTTGCAGCATGTTCTTGACAAATGCAGCCCAGAAATAAAGCTGGCAGGGTAGCGTATGTTATTCTGGAGTTTTAAGGGAAAGGTGAATGCTTCTTTTCCTAGAATATTTTAATATTGGTGCTTTTCAGTGCAGTTTAACTGCGTAAATCATTCAGTTACAAAGAAGAGAAATGCAGAGTTGACTTTGTGAGCATTTTGAAACTGCAGCTGACGTTTCTAGACCATGCGAAGTACCTTTAGTATCCACACAGCACCGGTTCCAGTGAAGAAACGATCAGTCTGTCACAGGAATGTTTATCTGTCTCAAGCTTGAGTGTGCTTATTAACACCTCACATTTTAAAATTTTTATGCTGGCTTTTCCCTGAGCACTTCCCTCCCTCATCCCCAAAACCTTGCTTCCCTTGCTGGAATAGCATCTGCTCTTAAGTAGGAGTTTTCTCTTTAGGTTTTTAAAAAGTGCCCTCTCGTGGTGAGCGGCAGTTTCTGCACACTGCTTTTATTTATTGAGTTATTTATGAAAATCCTTTTACAGAATACAGATGTCACGGATGCCTCTTAGTCCTGTAGGTAACTGTCTGTCTTTCTTTTGTACAAATAAATATTTCTCTTTGACTTTTGTGTCACGACAGTGATGATTTTGCTTAGGCTGGAAGATGTGCCCCTTAGTCCCCAAGGGATGGTGGGAAACCCTCAGGGATTTGGGGTGTTGAGGTGAGAAATGCCAGCAGCTTTGAAAGTTGCGGCCTTTGGTCATTCGCCTTGGTTTTGTGGGATATATTGTGTTTAAATGTAAATACTGCAAAGACTGTATCAGTGACTTGTTTTGATTGTTTGTATCAGGTACGGTCAGAGGTGAAAACTGAATTTGCAAATCTATTATTTGGATTGCAAAGAAACATTAATTTACATTGCAAAGAAAAAAAGAGCGACACGCAGTGTGAGACTTTACGTGCTGCAGGCTGTGTAACCCTACCACGTCTGAACCTGTGACCAATAGTGCTCCGTAGTGGCTTGGACCCCAGCTTTTAGGAAATGTTGGCATCTTCATAAATCTTTATTGCTTTGCCTGAAAGACGCTAATTTAGTTAGAGATATGAGTACCAAATTGGATTCTTGGAGCAAAGGAGCCACAGTGTGACTTTAATTTGTGATTTTTGAGTAATACTCCAGTGAAAAAAAAAAAAATCCTGAAGTATCAAGTAATCCTTGTTCTTAAAAGCTCCTGTTAAGCAAGACACAAGTAACCTCTGTAGAGCAGACATGTTCTTAAGAGCTATGCTAAAGGAGGTTTGAGCTACTCAAACTTCTACTCCAGTGTCTTATTAACTTGTGCCCAAAACCTGTATCTATAACTTGACTGACTGATGAGAGAAAATGCTCATCTAGAATATGACTGTTTCTGATTCAGCAGGCTGAACAGTGAATCATCAGTATTTGAGCTATCAACTTGAAACATGAATGCTAGACAGGAGAAATGTTGATTATTTCAGTCTAGGACAGCTAAAAATACTTCCTCTAAACCTTTCTAGAGCCTAATTGGGACCCTCTAATGTCAATTCAAGATGAGTTGAACCAATTTGTTCACACGTAGCTGTAGAGCAAGGCTGTTTGCATTAATACTGACGATGTCACTGGTTGGTGATGGAAGAGGTCGTATCTGCAGTAATGTGTGCTGGAGCATAAATTGAGTAGTTGCGATGAAGGGGGAGGCTCAGTAACTTGTTAGTGCTGTGGAATTTAAGAAATTTACACTGCTTCCAGCAATCCATTTAAAAGTCAATGGCTGGAAACCAAAGGACTGAGAGTCTGTTAGCGTGTTCCTTGGCCTTAAAGGTGCCTTTGAGTAATTTTCATGAAGTGATTAGATAAGGGGAGGGGGTGGGGAATAATTTTTCTTTCTTTTTTTTTTTTTTTCCTCCCCTTCCTGCTTTACCTCATGGAAACTGTTCTTGCAAAGTATAATACAACCAGAAGTTCCCTTTTAAGAGGATGTAGTTTAAATGTAAGTATTAAAAATTATACATTGCTATAATGAGGACTTCTCTCAGAAGTTAAGAGTAGGGTGAGAACTAAGAGCCAGACCTGTTTGGAGGCTCAAGTTGGAGATCATAAACTGCCCATTTTAGGTCTGGCAAGGCTGTGATCATAAAGGATGCTTTGCAAGTCAAAACCTGTATTGCAAACTCAGGGTTAATGCCAACTGTAAACATTGAAGAGAGTGTTGCATATAACTTGATGAACATGGTTTTGCCTCTCTTAGCCTGTGTGTATTTTAAGCATGTGCTTACATCCTGTGTGCCATGCTCTCTTGAAAAGATACCCATGTTTAAGCTCTTACTTCAGGTAAACAGGAGATAAATCAAAATAACTCCTTGATCTCTGAAAAAAGATGAGCTGTCTGACATTTACTGTGTAAAGGCATGGAGCAAGTCACATGGAGTAGCAGATGTGGTAAATTTCTGTCTTATAGCAACTTTTTCCAGCCTCTGTATCCTGGAACTACTCAGGTAGTGGATTTAGGTGAGGTGGATCATGTACCTCCCATGTACTGGAAGCCTCATGCATTGAGAACTTTTTCCTAAAGAATCAATCTAAGATCATTCTTGTATTAAATTCCTGAAAAACAGAAAATACTGTTGAGAGTCAGTAAAGTGCTTGCTAGTTTTACTGGCAAAAGTGAAGGGATCTGCGTTCTTCCTAGGAATGAGAACTTGTGTGATCTGTGCAGAGCTGGGTCCGCATTCGAACAAGGCATTCAAACATCGAGTGGTAACAGGAGAACCTGAAATTGAAAAGGAGGGTTTGTCAGGGGAGATTAAATGACCACTTATTAACTAATCGCACAAGTGTCTTTCATCTGTTCCTGGCTGTAGGCAACACAGAAACATGGTTTCTATTAAATCTGTGGTTCTGCTGAGGGGCACTAGCTTTCATTGTTATCATCTTTTTCTTTTTTTTTTTTTTCCTTTCCCCCCCCAGTCTGAAGGGTGAAGCTGGATTTCATTATTTTAGTGGTATGCGTGCCCAAAGTGCTTATGTCCCTGCCAGCAAAATTAAATCTCCATGCAAACTGATACAATTGCAACAGATGTGGGGTTTTATTTATTGGTTATTTTTTTAAAAACAGCTTCATTTTACACCTTTTTTAAAAAAAAAAAAAAAAAAAAATCCGGGTTTTACAGAACTGCTTTATTTGCAGGTTTTTGTGTGGGATATTTATTAGTTCTAAATGAAGATGATGTTGGCCAATAAAATGGGTAATCTCAGTTATATTTAAAGCTATTCTGCAGATTTCTCAGCTTTATGGTCTTTATTACTTTTAGTACTATCATATGAACAATGCAATAATGCGTATTTCTGTCATATGGTACTGGGATTTTTTTTTTTCTTTTCATTTTGATCTCCCATGAATAAAATGACAAACCTAAATAATATTTTGATTTCCTTTCCTGGCCCTAGTGATCTAATTTCATCTGTAATAGCTTGTTCTGTATTTTTGCTGTCAGACTTCTTGCTTTGGCAGTACTGTTTGCAACCAAATGAAGGGAGCACTTGATCTTAATGGACAGACGTAATCCTGTGGAGTACTCGGGCACATTAGATGCTAAAATCTTTCGTTGGTTCTTGCATCCCGGGGGTGTAGCTGATGCCCAGTGATGATCTCGGTGTTGCAGACACTAGTCAGCGCAATGTGCGGCGCATTCCTGGCTGTACAGTCAGTCTTACGCATATCTTTCTTCATCGCTTGTGGAATACCTGGAAAAGTCTTTTTCACTTTTTTGCAATTTTCTACTCAAACATGACACAAAGTACAAGGTTGGACATATTTGCAAGTCCAACTTCAA
>NW_009627367.1:76181-79743 GCF_000690535.1 Cariama cristata | reverse complement strand
GTCTGTATACATGATCGAGTCCCAACATTAGCTCAGCAAAATAGGTCTTATTTGCCTTGGATGCCAGTTCATCAAACCATATTAAGTATGTATTTACACTTCTCCTAGCTGAGAAAAGCATTCAAGCACATAATTAAGTCCTATCTAAATTGGTGGAATTTCAGTACAAGCTTAAAGTTAAACACATGTCAAAATGTCCTGCTGAACAGGGAAGGGTCGCTGGGCGGAGGCTGCAAGGCCCATCTGTGTTTCCCATTTTGGACATGCAAGCGTGATGTGAGAAGCCAGGTGTGTAAAAGCAGCCCCTTGCCAACACCCCCTTCCTGGTGCTGCCAAAACAGCTGGTTATCAGTATGTGTTTGGTGTTTTTTTGTTTTTTTTTTCTGGCCCTTCATTCCTTGTGAAATTCAACCCCGTAAGAGGAGTGGAGCCAGGCCAGCACCGCTGCGGCCGGGCAAAGGGCTTCAGCTGTCCCCACCCTGTTACCCTGGACCCCAGCCTGGAGCTGTGGTGACACCAGAGGTTTTCCTAACGTTGGGCTGGCAGTTGATTTGCTGCCTTGATGAGGAGTAAAAAGCAAACTAGAGGGTTGCCTGGCTTTGGCTCCATATGAGTTAATGGTACAGTTGTTATAAATACACCCGTGCGATGCCCTAATACAGGAGTAGCTGTAGTGTGATAAGGTGGCCTTACAGCAGTCCGCCTTCTCCCAAGTGAGAAGAGGAATGGGCTATTAGCAGCATAAGGCACCTTCCTACCACTATCCTTGTGTTTACATGAGAGGTTATAACTAGTGTAATTGTATTGATTTAAAAAAAATACATTAAAAATCACCCCTCCCTCTGGTATAATTATGTACTGGTGTACGGAGGCCTTTAAATCAAAGTAATTCTTAAAAGTAAGACAGTGTTGTGCTTGATCTTCTGTTGTGGTTAAAAACTCGTGAAATAAATAGAGGCGGGGAGTGGAACTTGAAAGCAGCTGTGGGAAATCTGAATCTGTTTTGGATTTTTTTTTTTTGTCAGCTATAATTTAACCCTTCTGAGGTCAGCCACATCATGGTTTCTAGCTCTGTTCATGAACTTTAGTCCACTGTTGCTTTTTAAGCTGCAAAGGTTGAGAACCCCAGGGGACCAGCTGTCTGGAGCTGGGTGAAAAACATTGCTTTCACAGCAAAGAAGGAAAACTCAAAATGGCAATGCTACTTCTGTCAAAACAGGATGGCATGTTTGTAATCATTTTCTGGGTGATGCCTGTTTGTCATCCTTTGGGCTATGATTAAATCTGTTCACTACCCTGTTCCTTCTAGACATGGGAGTTAAAAGAAGGGCAGGATCCTTTACCTGGGCAAGGAGCAAGGCTGCCTTTGCAGAGAAGTGTGCTTTCTTCCTCTTCACAAAGGTGAGAGCGAGAATGTGGGCATCATCTATGCCTGCAGTGCCCTCTTTGAATCTTGACTCTTTTGTTAAAATATCTCAGTAGCACACTGGATCAAGTGAGCATGTGCCTCCCCACAGAACTGGGAAAAGGTGCTTGACTTGACTCTGCCTTTGCACACGTGTGTTACTGCTTTGTGTAAGTTGTGTGTCACGTGGAGTGGGAAAACCTTGAGAAGATGAGGCTCTAAGGAGCAACCCTGGCGTAGTTTGTGGCTTCTGTTTGCAACAACATGCTTCAAAGGAACTGAGTTGGTGAGGAGGGAAGGAGTCAAAACAGGTTAACGTGTTGCAAGCTCTAGTGGTTGTAAAGAGGAGGAAAACTCAAATGACTGCACAACAGCTTACAAGCGGTGTTTGTGTATAATGCCTTCTCTGGACGCTTCACTCAGCAAGGGGATGTCAAAATGATGCAAGCTGTGAAGATGCAGTTCATTTACATTTACTCCCTCCAGGCTACAGGGAGCATTGCAATGTTTTATCTTTCTCGCAGTGAGTGGAGTGACCATAATGGCAGTGTCAGAAGTCCCAATGTCTGTGAAAAGCTTCAAAATAGTGGCAACTGAATGTTTGTTTGTTTATTATCCTCTGATTCAGTAGCCCTATATGCCTGAATGGGAGGTCTCATCCCTTCACTGATGCTCGATAGAAATAGCAAATCCATCAAACTCTCACAGATAGACCTGGCTAAGAACATACCAACATGTGTGAATGCCTGTTTACTTTTTTTGCCTCTGATTTTTTTTTTCTATTGAGAGTTTGTCTTTTATAAACGTACTCAACAAATCACATCATGGTTGCACTGCACAGAGAAGGAAGAGGAATACTCTCCTCAAATTTCAATACTAGAACTGGAAAACCTAAAAAAAAAAAAAAATTACAAGGGTTTCTGCTTCATTTTCAGTTGTAAATCAGGAGAGGCCATGAACATGCTGCAGGTGATTGCCTTCCACTGCATTGCTCGCAAACGTAAAATTAGGCCTATTCCGTGCTGAAATGGGACTCGTACTTCTCAGTAGTGTTTTATGGGGGGAAAAATAAAGCCTTTTCTGGCAGATTCATTGTTTGTAATTCCAGGTGTCAGTTATTTTTTCCAGAGAATGTTCAAGGGGGTGCAGGTGATCAGTGGGGGTTGCTCTGTCTGCACACAAGGAAAACCTGCAGCAGGCGTGGAGGCGGGTGGATGGTCCCAGCGGTTTCCCCCTTCTTTTAGAGGTTTCTCTTTAACATGGATGAGGTCAGCTTGGCTCTCATCTGTCTCATGTGACAGAAAGTTATTGGGTAATGGAGTCCGTCCTTGCTGCGGCGATGTCTGTAGCAGGAATTTGACAGCTTGGGGCCTGTCAGAATGCCACAGTACTGTTAGGTAAATTCTGAGTTCGCAGAAAGATAGCGTTGCGGATCTGGGGGGAAACAGGTATGTTGCTCTTATTCATGATGGTATATTGGTGTATTGGATTTTAGAGGCAAGGTGTTGGCAGTGGGGGACTGCAGGGGCGGCCTCTGTGAGGAGAGGCCAGGGCTGCCCCCTGACAGATGCAGCTGGTTCCAGAAGGTTCCCAGGGCCCCACTCCAGGGCACAGCTGGGCCCCTCAGCACTGCTCGTGGCACCTCTGGGAAAATACATTTAAGAAAGGGCGAAAAGCTGCATGGCAGCGAGGAGAAAATTGTGAGAAAGAGCCCTGGGAGCAGCCAGGTCAGAGAAGAGAGAGGGGAGAGGAGGACCTGCGGGTACTAGAGCAGACATTTCCCCTCAGCCCATGGGGAGACCATGTCCGAGCCAGGTATCCACACTGCAGCCCTGTGGTGGGTTGACCTTGTCTGGCTGCCATATGCCCACCCAGCTGCTCCCTTGTTCCCCCCCCTTAAGAGGACAAGAGGAGAAAAGATGAAAAAGATTGTGGGTTGAGATAAAGGCAGGGAGATTGCTTACAAATTACCATCATAGGCAAAACAGACTCAACTTGGTGAAAAATTAATTTAATTTATAGCCAATTAAACAAGGTTTGGATGGTGAGAAACAAAGACAAATTTTAACACTCCCCCACACCAGACCCCTTTTCCCAGGCTCAGCTTCACTCCATTATTCCCAACTCCTCTATGCCCCGCTCCCTCAGCAGCGCAGG
>NW_009627367.1:71641-76136 GCF_000690535.1 Cariama cristata | reverse complement strand
GGCCACTTCTTCCTCTTCAGCCTTTCCCCTAGTCCTCCGTGGGTCTTTCCCACAGACTGCAGCCTTTCAAGAACTGCCCTAGTGTGGATTCATTGCAATGAACTTCATTTTGGAGTCAGACTTGCTGTGCACCCTGTACCTAGTGGATGTCTCCCTTTAGGTCAAGGGGCTTCTCATTTTGGAGGAGGAATCCATCTGCTGTGTTTGCTGTTGAACTTGGCATTACCATTGGGCTAATGCACTCCCTATTAACTATATCCCTGTGGCATGAAGAGCAAACAAGCTGGAATGTTTCAGGTCTTGTGTTTTAAAGATTTTAGTTTTTACCCTGCATTTAGATATTAAAATGCTTTTGTGGTTTTTTTTGTTTTGTTTTGTTTTTTTTTAAATGACTGTTTCTTCCCAGGGTTTCAGCACTTTTCTTTGATCTACCTTATTCTCATTTTCATCTGTCTTTTGTGTAGCCCTTCCACTCATCAGAGCTCTAATGAGGTTTGTGAGTGAGATTAGTTAGCAGAGAATGAAATAAGCATTACGGAGGTCATTTGTGAGTGGGTGAACAGTTTTGACTTCATTTTTCTTTAGCAGCTGTTTTGAATTTCAAATCGAAAGAAGAGAAAGGGGAAAAAAAAAAAAAAAAAGAATTTAGAGACACTGCAGGAACAGAACAGCTACCTGATCCCTGAGCTGGATCTGCCCATGTGCTGTTAGCCTGATTCGACTAAGGGGCTGGTGTTTGCGTCTGCCCTGTTCTGGACTATTATCCTTCTGAATAGAATTAAGATCATACCCTCCCCAAATAAGTAGAGAAGTAAAAGAAAATTGTAGATTCAGCTGTTGCTAGTGTCTTGAGTATTTTTTTGTTTATTCCTAGCTAGCTAGTGTGGAGGTATCTTCCCCCTGCCACCCCCCGAAAGCTCTGCGTGGCACAAGACCTTTGAGATCTGGAAATGCTCAATAACCTCGCCCAGCCTATAGTACTTCCTTTTAGCTAAACTTGCAGCATAAGGTTGAAAATTAGTTTGTGAATATTGCAGTCAGAAGTAAGTGTAGCTCTGTAGTAATTTCAGTCCCTGGAGAATGACCTACCAAGGAGGGCCTCTGCTTGATGAGGTGATTATATTTTTTTTCCCCTTGTTGAAGGAACATTTCCTCTGCTTAATATAGTGGAACTTCAGTTTGCACCTGAGAGATCATGAGAAATTGGTGTCTCAGCAAAGACAGTCTCTCACAGTGAGTCATGAGCCCTTCATGGTTAGGTGAGATAAGTTTTGGAGACATCAGAGCCACAGAAGTCCTCTTGAAATAGCATCTTCTCTGTTTTGGGTCTTTTGGAGTTTTCTACTGCTGCAAAGAAGCATTTGCCTCTTGTTTTTTGTCTTCCCTCCAATGCTACCAGTTGCTCTTGACAACAGAGATTTGGTTGCAGAGACCAGGTGATGGGCACTGTCTTCCAGGAGATGTGATGGTTGGCAGCTAGGGATTGCAGGTTTTCCTCTGGTGGTTAAGATTGATTTCACTGGCAATTTCAATGGGCTAGACCTTTTAAAAATGAAAACATTTTCTATCATACTTAGTAAGAGGGAACAGATCACTGTCTTCCAGGAGATGTGATGGCTGGCAACTGGGGATTGCAGGTTTTCCTCTGGTGGTTAAGATTAATTTCACTGACACTTTCAATGGGCTAGACCCTTTTAAAAATGAAAAGATTTTCTATCGTACTTAGTAAGAAGGAACAGATAGTGCTTGTCAGACCATAAGGTGTTTCAGGCACCTCTGCACTGACCTCTCCAAACTGCTTTTCTGTAGATACATTAATGTGAGGGCTGGCTCTTCTGTGTAATTCAGGATGCATTCTGTATAACCTCCTTATTGTGCCTGTTTATGTATTGCTCAGATTTTTGGTTCGAACTAATGTTGCATTTTACCCATGAGTCCTTTCTTTTGCATTTAATTACATGTTTTTCTGCTGGGCTTACTGTTGCTTGAGGGCAGAGTAAGTCATATGGATGGTTAGGCTATGCTCAGCTTCTTTTTTAATTTTTTTAAAATAAGTTGAAGTTGAAGCAAGGACATGAGAACTTCGCCTTATCATCTGTCACATGTTCTTGGGGAACTGGTTGCTGCTAATGCATCCAATGATGCCTTTCAGGGTGAATAATGGTGTGTGATATATAGCTGAAGGCAACAGCATAAACTCTTTGGTTGCGCTCATCAATTTGTGTGTTATTCTCCCTCTATTTTTTTGCATTTTGCTGACAGCTCTTGGTAAAGATGATGTCAGTAGGAAGCGAAGGTGCAAGCACTGCATATCTTTACAATTAATAGAATGAAAGGCAGAAGGTTTTTTTGCTGTTTATTTATGAGCAAATAATGTTGTTCCTCCTTTATTTTGAAGTTTTAGCAAATCATCCAAATGGTAGAGGCTTTGTATAAACTATCTTATGCTGTTACTGACATGAAATAGTAGATTACAGCTGTGAGTCGTCAACAATTTTAATGATTTTTGACATTGTGGAAGAAAAAAAATTTTTTTTTTCTGGTATTACATTGCAAGATGCAGTGATTAGGAGTAATAGCATTGCCATAATTTCATGCACGTTACCCATGGTTATAAGCACAAAAATAGCCCTGGTGTTGAAATGGCCTGTCGGCACTATGTATGTGTGGTAATATGCTGGGAAACCTACCCCATGGTCCCTTTTCTGTACCCACAGCTGTCTAGGATTGGGAAAAAAAGAATTTGGCTGATCTTCCTCTCTGTTGCTGCCATGGAATATCCTGAGGGTTACGTGTGCATTGGAGAGAGGTCTGGCAAGAAGGCTCAGACCTGTCCCTGCCCATAGCCGCATTTTGTTCTTTGCTGCCTGCATCTCTCTCCTTTCACAGTTTTGGAGATGCCTCTTCAACCCTCTGTGTAACCCAGGAGGAGCTGCTGGCTCAGAGCAAATTTAATACATCCACGTAAAGGTGGGGACTTCCACGCAGATAGACGTTGTGGAGACGGGCCTGTGTTGAGAGGAGAAGCCCAGGGTCTGCAAGAGTGATTGCAGCTGGAAGCAGAGAGGTTGAGGGGCTGCTGGGGAAGGAGGACCCACAGCTTTCCCGGGGCGGCAGGAAGACTGACATCCGTAGTCTCAGCATCAAAGCTTGGTGGCTGGGTGCCTGTGCTCGTGGGGTTCTTCTCTTTCTGTTCACTCAGTCTCACTGAGAATGTGGGAAGTTTTAAAATCCATTAGCTGATTCCGTCATAAAGTCAGGCTTTTCGTGTTCGTTGCTGAATCTTACACTAGGGAGGGGAAAAAACAGCCTGAACTCGGTAAATATCAATTTAATAACAGTGTAATAACAAATAACACTATAATTTTATATCTACAATTTATGTTCCTTGGTATTTTTTTAGACTCTGGACTAAGAAAGTATAGTAATAACTGGTGTCAATTTAAATAAGGGAAGGTGATAATCGTAACCTTTGAAATAACTGGAACTTTTTATATACTTTGCAAACATATTCTCTGAAAGGTTATGCTAGTGCTTTAGCTCGAGACAGAAATTTTAGTGTCTTTCCCCCCATAATTTCTTCAGTGCTATTTTCTCTTTATTAGTGTAATTATTACAGGTTAGCGCTGCCATCATTTTCTCTTTTCATGGCTCTGTAGCATGCTATTATTTTCAGGAAGCAAAAAGTAGATGTCTTTAATAGTACCATTACTGTTCTTCAGCCTTTAAATTTCATATAAAAACTAGTTAAGGGGTATGATCCTAGTGTTAAAATCGCTCTCTGTGGAATGGAATAAGATGATTTATAACATAAATATAAACCCTTAATAGGCATCCAAAATGGCAACCCTCAGAGATTTAGTGGCACCAATACTAAGCTTTTGATCACTTTAACAGCACATTCCTAGAATTTTATGCAGCGAAGGAAAATTTATTTCCTTAGCAATGGATCTCTGGGCATCAGCTTCTCTGTGCTTCATTCTGTTGCCCTGAACTTTAGGTAATTTATTGACAGCATTGGGATGTAGGCATGGCAATTCTGGGGGTTTAGGATGATGGTAACTTAAACACTTGGTAGTAAAAATTCAGATCAGTTCAGAAGGGACTGAAAGTTTCATTAACAAAATGGTTTGGTGTCTCTTGCCCACACCTGAGAATTCGTTGCTGCAAGTGGCACCAGTTGATAATTCAGCAGCTGAAGGTCTTGGAGCTGTGCTGCAGATGAGTCAGCCTGAAGCGTTAGGGCTGTGATTTTTGGTGCTCAAGGTTTCTGGTTGGTTGGCTGTGTTTTTCCAACAGCTTTTACTCACTCTGCCAAAACTTAGGTTAGACCTTGGCAGGTGTGGGAGTAACCCCATCCTGCCACCTTAGTGTAGCTGCTTTTCCCCTGCAAAAGGGAGATGGCAGCCTTGCATGGCTTAACCAGATGTATACCAGGGCAGTGTTTTCTGTCTCCTTCCTCTCCTGTGCAGAAAGCTATGTGGCATGTTAGTTG
>NW_009627367.1:41619-71610 GCF_000690535.1 Cariama cristata | reverse complement strand
GAAGGGTGTGCTTATTTTAAGTTATTCAGGTTAAATGACCTTTGTCTGTGGTCCCATTTGATTGCTGTAAGGCCAGGAGTAGGGGCCCTTTGCAGCAGAGTCATCGCTCTCTTAGCAGCCACCTAGGAGTAACGGAGCCTGCCCTGCGATAAGTTGGGTAATAATTAAATCCCCAAGTGCCTTTCTCTGTGTCCTCTCTTGAGCTTCAATGTAGCAACACAGATCTGAATCTTTGGTCTGAATCGTCTCATTAACTTACCTTGAATGCTGAAGAACAGTATTTGTAGCTGTATTAGTGCTACCTGCTGTGCATAGCTGTGCTTTTTCCCCATCCATCTGCCTGGTCCTCTGCAGTATGCAGGGCTGGAGACTCTTCCTCCAGGGCAGGAATTTGGCAACCAGTGGTGGAAGCCATGGTTTCACAAGACGTTTGGCACTGTTTAACATGGGAATGTTTCAATACCAAACGTTTCCAGGTTTCATCGGAAATTCAGGTGACTGATCTCATTTGCTGTCAATATTTACTCAAACAGCTGAGAATCTACTTGCTCTCCAGGCTGCTGGAATATTAATTGGAGTGCAGATATGTTAACTTTTGCTGTTTCCCTTTGGCATTTCTTTATTTGCTACCAGTAAACCCCTAACTTGCCTAAGGTTTTGGCACCCTTGGCTAAGGCTTAGTATTTAGGCGAGTGTTAGTCTGTACCTAAGGTTGCAGACATGACTTTTGTAGCCATGACATTTTTTAGCCTTTGGAAGAAGTAAATGTTAGGAAAACAATTTCCTCCCTACGCAGCTGTGTTCGGAAAGCTGCTAGTGAAAGCTATTGCTGCTAAAATAACACTGAATTTTTAAACAAGTTCTTCATACTGTGATACACAATATGGTGTTCTTTTAAAGTTTTGAAATAATTTAAAGATTCTTTTTCATCTTTTATTGCTTGCATACCATGAAATCATGGAGACATCTGAACTTGTTTGGCTGTGGCCATAGTTTTCTGGCTAACTGTTAAGATAACATAGCTGCAATGTAGAACCTGCAACAGCTGTACTCCTCCAAACTGTTTGATGCAAGCAAGCCTAATTGTTTGATATTTTAGTTTTCTATCCCATTTCAATTGCTGATGTTTGTTTCCCCAAGTCCCTGTGTCATATTCATAAAGGCATATCAGAATAATTTCAGTTTTCTTTCAAGAACATTGTTTTTATTGCTGGATTTAGGTATAAACAGTGCATTCATCACCGGGATATTCTCATATGCTAACTCACCAAAGAAATTAAAAGCATCTGGGAAAGATCAGCTAAATATTCAGACCTGTCCCTTTCAATTACTTCGCAGTTTATATTTTACAGTATAACCAGGGCCAGAGTTGCATGCATTTGACGGCTAAACGTTTGTTTTACTCTGAAATGAGCAGGAGAGGGAAGTTTTTTTAAAACCCCACCATTTAACAGTCAAAGCCAGCTTTGTTATTACTTCTTAATATGCTGGAAGTGCCTCAGGTGGGATCAGGCGTCTGCTCCTGCACTGCAAGTCTTGACCTTGCAGAGATGGGTCTCTCTGGGACAGACAGGAGGGTATAGAGGGGGGGCTGAAGTGCAGAGCGAGTTGCCCAGGAATGCTTGGCAGTTTGGTGGCAAAGTCAGGAGTTTTCACCAATTTCCCTCTCTGCTGATGCACTGAGGGTGAGTGTGTCGCATGTCTGGGGGAGTGTGGTTTGTGGGGCTGATGGCACCAGGACTGACATGTCTGCACCCAGCTCATGGGGACCTCGCAGGGATGGGCCCTGGAGATCTCCTCATGCTCCCATGCCAGTAGCAAGACCAGGGAGAAATACAGCCTTTAAAAATCTCTCTGAAAGACTCTTTGCAGAAATAGTGGCAAATATGAAGGAAGTGCAGGTGCAAGGTTTATTTGTAGCTTTCTCTGGAAAATATTTAGATAATTCCTTTATGATGATGAGCAATTATGCCAGCCCAACATCAAGCAGATAAGTCCCTCTATTCCTTGTCCCAAACGTATGCATTTTAAATGGGAATGTCACGCTTTAGATAAAAGTCCCTAAACTATATCAGGTTTCCTGTGACATTGAAATGGTGCTGTGCAAACAGAGCTGCGTGTCACTGTCATGTGTTAATGACACCTCTCACTGTGTGTGACAACCTCAGACGCAGCAGCTCAGCGTGTTGGTTAGCAATGCTCTGCAGGAAGGAACGATCCCCTATATTTAAGCAGGGGAAGAGGCAAAATCTCTGCTCTGCAGGGAGAACCAAGAGGTGATGCTGAGAATTAGCAACTAGGCTTGGGACGTTTCCTAACTCAACATCAGAGCCTGTAAAGTTGAAATAAATTTTGCTTTTCTTTCCATGTAGTGTTGAGCTGAGCCAGCAACGTCTGTGTCAAATTTCCATCAAATATGGTTAAAACCTGTCAGTTTTGAGCCCTCCTGCATAACACATCTGTAACAGAAACGAACATTTGAGCCTACCCGAACCAGGCGAGCAGCGTGATCTGTCATTATACTTAAGCGTACTGGGTAAAGGAGAGACTTTGTGCTTCTCATGCTCTGTGGCAGTGTTGGATCTATATCTGATAATCTCTTTGCTTGTTGTAGGGCTGCATGGTGTCCTGCTCATTGCAAGAGAGTGACCGATGTGCAGGCATTTGGGAGCAACCAGCAAACATGTGGGAGCCCATCTCCATTTTCTACTTCTTAGTGTTAAGAACATATCAGCAGCTCTTGATGCAGTCACACATGATGACTGCCTGGCATAGCCCTGCTCTTCCACAGTGGCCTGTGATAGTTCCTGGGGAGCACTCAGCATTTATGTGTATTACAGTTCACAATTATTGTATTTGAGATTAATGGATGAGAGAAGAAGCCATGTGCATTCAGGAAACCCTAATGCAGTTGGTCTCTGGCCTGTACGTGCTGCTGTCATGGTGCACAGCCCCGAGTGACAAGGAGCAGGTCCTTGTGGTCAGACCCCTCTGGTTCATGCTTTAAATCTCTACCTGCATGTAAAAATCTGCCCTCTCTCCATCCTTACCGATACCAATACTTGGGGTCATCTTTTTCTTGAAACACAGTTCAGGAGCATCTTTCCATGAATGACTGGGTTTGCTAGATACAACAATGACTTTGAGAGCTGGTCAGCCCTCCATCGGTTGCATGTTCCCCTTGTGCTTTGCATCAAAAAGCTGCATGTCAAAGCAGCTCAGGGGGAGCACGATTCATTATTGGTCTCACTCCCTCGTCCAGGGCCAGACTGAACACAGTCCAAACTGGCAGCATTATTCTCTCCTCCTCCTGCTACTGCTCTTACTACCCACCGGGGAGCAAGGCTGTTTTCCGTCATCCTTGATTGACTCCTTTGACAAATTTTTGCAATAACCTCTTAAATGGTTCCTTCGTACACTGGGTGATGTGCTTTCAGGCAGCCCCAAAGACGGGTCATTCAGATGTAGACAGTTGTGTTTGGATGTTGTCTTATGCTGCAAACTTGTGGGGAAAATAAAATGCATTGGCTCTGACCTAAAAATATTCAAGGATGTCCCTTGAACTTGGAGAAATTTTGGAGAGCCCTGCAAATGCAGCTTTGTCAGAAAATCTGTTGAAATATCATGACCTGGGTCTGTTCTTGCATTCTTAAACACAGCAGGGAAATTTGAAGTGCCTTGCTTGCAGATACAGATTTAGATACTTCTAGAAATTCACATTTAAAGACATGGGGTAGGGGGACCTCTCCCAAATTTCCTGTGTAGTGAAGTTGAACTTTTGTCAGTTTAATTAATAAATATGGGATGGTTTCCTTGCAGAAAAGAGAGGTGTAAATAATCCAGAAATTAGTGCTTTACAGATACTTTGAATGGATTGATGGATACCTGTTCCTTTCAGCTTAAGCGAGTGCTCTACCCTGAAAGCCCACAGCACATTTGCATAATTAATATGCAATTAAAAACTTTTTGGGGAAGAAACTGCATAGAGTTGATGTGGGGTGAGGGAGGGTTAGAAATCTTTCCCACAGTTCCACCCGAGTAACCCAGGAAGCTGGGATGGCATGTTTGGAGCTACTAGAAAATCAGATATTTTTCCTGGTCTTTTTGAGGATTTCTTGTTATGTGCACCGAGAACCCAACTTCAGGCTCGCTAAAGTTTTCTTCCATTGCCTCCAATAGCAGAATTGGAAGGTATTTTGAGGAGGAAGAGGAAAAAAGGGGGATACAGTTTTGTGGACCCACATAAGATGAGGCACCACGTGTCCTCTCCTTGTTCTTGTAGTTTCCCAGGCATTTACACCTTGGCTGTTTGACTTGGCTTTACATTGCTTCTTGAAGATGTCAGTGAAAAGCTGTAGTGTTTTATTGATGCTTTCTTTTTAGTGTTAAGGGTTTTGTCCTTTGTGAAAGCTTTATACATTAATACCTTTTCTAAATGAGTATAATCAATCTATGACTGCAGCCAAGGACTTCATGGCAACCGTATGGATTCTTTCTAGACCCCTGTGGATTTTGGATCATTCTGGGCTTATAGGTTTGTTCCTATTTACTGCTGAGACTCGCATCAAAAACATTTAATACCTGAGCAGAGCCTCAGGGATGCAGTTCACACTCAATACCAATTGATCCAGGTAGATAGGAACTGCGGATTGGACACGAGTGGGACATGAGGGAAAATTAAAATGCTATCTGAAGTTTCCCCTGAATGTTGGTCTGTGATTCAGACTAGCGCCAAGCTTCATGCACTGCTTGAGGCTTGCCTCTGGATGTCTCCTACCTTGTCCCCTCCTGCCAGGGCTGTGTCTTACAGTTGTGATCAGTGTGTGAAACCCCAGAGCAGGGGAGGGTGTTCCCAGGAACGTGTGCTGTGCTGTGGTTCATGTCTCAGGGGGCTTTCCTTGTGGGAAATAGGACCCTTAGGAAGTCTGTGGCTGTTGTGGTTCAGATAGTAGCCCCTGGGCTGCTCAGAGCAGCCCTCCTTTCTCCTGATGCTTCGGGGGGATCAACGACTTCAGTCCATAAGCAGGGGTTAATTATGGAAAGCGTTGTAGTCCAGTGAGCTTGTATCTGGTAGGAATGTTAATCACATCTCTGTATTTGGTATAAATATTTACATCTGAACTGTTTTAATTGGAAACAACTGTTGATTTAAAAAACATTCTACACAAGTGATGCAGCGTCTTTGCATGCTTAATAGGAAGAACTGGTTTCTTGTGTGATTTAGGGTACTAAATAACATATTAAGTTATGCAGAGTAAATTGTAAATGTATGTTGCTTATTTATGTTTTTCAGGTAAGAAATTGCATTCCGTTAAGCAAGGCTGCCTAAGGGAGTTGACAGATGCTGGCTCTGTGCATTCATTTGTAAGCTACCAAATCATGCAACGTATTCTAGCATTAATCCTGATTGATATTTTTGCAGCTTTCTGAATTAAATTAATGCTTTTAAAATATCCAAACAAAACATTTCCTCCCAATTCTGTTCCTCTTTTCCTTCCCTTTGCAAAACTGTTTACTAAATACTATCCAAATTAAAGAATAGTCTGTGGTCCTTCCATAGACCTGCATGTTTTTCACTGTATTTTGTATAAAAATTTTGCCTGACTACTCTAGACCTTGCTGATACCTCTCAGATAATCAGTTGCACAGATATTTCTTTAAATAAGTGTCACAAAAGGCAGTCTACAGCTCTAGTTGTGTTGTATATTTAAGTATTGCCACACTGTATTTCATCTCCACAGCAATATATTCTGCCACTGCCTCAAAGCTTCATTTTGCCTCACCCCCCCCCCTTTTTTTTTTTTTTTTTTCTTTTGGTCCATCTCTGTGCTAAGCAATACTAAAAGCATAAAAATGTTACTTCTAGTCTCTTATAGCTAGGAAGTCTACCAACTACAATCAATAACTTGAATTTCTAGGGTAAATTAAATGAAAGCAATATACATGATTCTCCCCCATTACACAGGAGAGGAACAGAGAGCTAGAAATGTGATCTGGTTCTTGTAGATACTTGATGAAAAATAATAAAGCTTTGCAGGAAGGTAGCCACCAGGAGTCTAAAATTGATTTTCTTCATTACAGCTGCTTGAGATTTGCATTTTTTATATCAAGAGACTTTTACAGTGGGAGATGTTTTTCCTTACTAAGTAGTTTACTGGTAAGACAAGGAGAGAGAAGATTTTACTTGGACAAACACCAAAGAAACCCTCAAGCATTACTTCATAAAGGCAAAGCTACTGTCTGTCTTTGCCATGGATACAGTGAGGCACAGGTGCAAGAGAGCTAATTCAAGTCATTAATCCTAATATGACTACATTTCCTGGCCTTTCAGCACCAAAAGGGTTGTTTGAAGGAGGTCACCATTTTAGTTCTGGAAGTAGATGGAGAAACTTACCCTAAAATTGCTGTGCGGGCCCCTGGTGCTGGAGTGGGCTCCAATAAGGAGTCCTTTAAATACTGCATTTTAAACTTATGGTTGTGATTATTTTAATCAGGAAAGCACTTTGAGCACATGCTTAATTTAAAGCATGGCTAGTTTCATGGAAGTCAAATGGGATTTAAGCCAGTGTGATGGAAGCTCCCATACCTCAGCATGACCTGGGAGTGCGGAGAGCTTTGGGCAGCACTTGGGTCTCTGTCCCGCTGCCTCGTTGCACCCGCTGTCCTGACAATTGCCCTTTTCCTCCTCGCACTGGAGCGGCACAGGTGGATGCAATGAACAGCAGCTAAGGCCAAGAAGTAACAGCTATTTAAAGCTATCAGTGGTAGCGTTGATAGCTAACCAGGCGTGACTGTAGTAAAGAGAGCAGCTATTGGCCTTTTATACTGGAGAAGCTGTGAGAGTTAGACACGAGTAAAAAGTCTGGACTAACGTGCTGCCCGTCTACTTGGTTGCAATCTGTTCCTCAGCAAACATGGACTTTTGTTGGGTGACAGATGATGGTGTGCTGAGAATGGTTATCAGTCTTTTGGATGATATGGGCGAGCCTTAATTATTCTTAGCTGAGCATAAGGCTGGAAAATATTTGGCTGGAAAATATTTGGCAGGAAGTAGCCTTGGCATTTTAATTAATCAGCATCTTTTTCCTGGAAACAAAATGAACCCTGTGCGCTCAGTTGGCTTTGACAGTGGAGAGCAATGTCCTCAGCAGAACTCACGTTTTACCATTTAGTTCCAAAGTACAGGCCTGGACCTGGGCAAGGAAGGTTATATTGGGGTTCTGCTGGTTTGGAGTTTGCCCTGCATTTTCAGTTTGATTACCTGAGTGATGCTGTCAACCAACAGAGATGTCCCTTTAGTATAATAAAAGGGATGGATGTGAGTGTTTTTCTTGCAGAAGTTAAACCCAGATTTATATATCTGGGAAATACGCTCTCCTACCCAGCTGATGCAGCGTGTGAATTTTCAAACTGCATGCTGTGCTGTAGAGATTCCTTTTGCCTATCCCCTTTCAAACTATTTCCCCAGAAGGAGGAGTGCCAGCATAATTTTAATACGCATAAACAGTGGAGGCAATGATGATGATTAACAGCAGGGTGCCCAATTTTGAAATACTGTATTTATCATTCCTTATAGTTCTTTTTTTTTTTATCATTCTCACTTTTTGTCAGGCTGGGAAAAATTTCTCCCAGACAGAGCTGAGGTTTTCTTGCAGAAAAGGGAGAAGGTACATGATCCAGAGAAGCCAGAGCTTAGTCCTACCCTTGGACTGTAGCTCATCCAAAAATACTACAGGCTTCAGTATGACAAAATAAGTAGGATAGAAATAGATTACTCTTCTTTCACTGTCCGTGCTGCTGCCTTTAGATTTAACGCAGAATTTCATTCCTGCACCAGTTTTGAGACATATGGAATATTAACATCATTAATTCACTTTTACCATCTTGAAGAATTTAAATCAGCTGGGAACTTTATTCTTCCAATTCAAGACATAATTTAAATCTGTAAAGAATTGAAGTTGTTGTTAATGACTCTCACATAATTAATTTCTTTATGAAATAAAGTGAATGCTTAGTGTCTCAGGTACTAAATAGTCTATATTCTTACAATGATATTTCAATTTTCATTTAATTAAACTGTGGGATATCTAGTTGAGCAACATTATATAAAAAAAAGACCTTACTTAATGTGAAAGGCAGAGTGATATTATTGTTGCAGTGATAAAACCTAAATCAGACAGAAGTGGAAATCTAAATCAAGTGGAAGACTAGTGCGGAGTCTGTAATCTCTGTTTAAAATGTAAACCACTTTGCAGTCAGTAACTTTCTCTCATTTGTTTTCAGATCAGTCTTATTTGAAAAGTGGCTTTTCTTTCGTTGTTTTGTGTTCTGCAGAGCAAGTCATGGCATCTGAGGTGGCTTGCACAAGGCACCTGACTTTGTTAATTTATCACACTTTTGTACAGCTGTAAATCTATTTGGTGAATACTCAGCTGGCCATAAGGTCTCTTAAACTCAATAGATGGCACTGATTTACACAGTTCTTGCCTGTTGTCTTTGCCAAGGTAATTACTGTTTTGCAAAAGTTGGTGAGAAAAGATTTGAGCTTTTGTAGTTATGGTCTGTACTGTTGTGGGTTACTGCGTTGGGTTGTTTTGTTTGTTTGTTTTTAACAATTGCATTCTAATTTAGCGTTTTAGGAACATATTGCCTTTATAAACATAGGCACTGTGTACTACTTGTGCTTTTGATGAATATCATAAAATCATTTGGGTTGGAAAGATTCCTGGGAGACTGTGTAGTCCAACCTCTTGCTCAAAGCTGGGACAGCACTGAATTCAGACCAGATTGCTCAAGGCTTTGTCTAGTGAAGGTCTTGAAGGAGGTCTTGAAAACCTCCAAGGATAGAGATTCTTCAGCTTCACTGGGTTCCTGTTGCAATCCTTACTTATACTCAGGGTGAATGTTTGCAGTATATCCATATATCCAGTCCAGACTGTTGTATCTTATTCTCCCACCGTGTACCTCAATGAAGAGCATGGCTGTATTCTCTGTATACCCAGCTAGGTACTTGTTGGCTTCTGTAGCTTCCCCTAAGCCTTCTCCTTTCCAGGTTTAACTCGGCCTCTCCTCATTGTATGTATGCTCCAACCACTAACCATCTTGGTGGTCTCAGCTGGACTTGCTCAAGCTGATCAACATCTTTTTTGTATTAGGGGGCCCCAAAATTGGAGGTAGTGTTCCAGCAGCGGTCTAACAAGTGCTGAGTAAAGGGGATTGATCACTTCTCTTGATCTACTGGTTTATGTCCTTGTTTCTGCAGCCTTGGATCCTGGTAGCCTTCACCACTGCTAGGACTCACATGTTGCTGCCTGTCCACCCGGAGCCCAGGTCCCTGTGCAGCATTTGTACAGATGTGGTCCTAGACAACAGTTTGCAGAACACTGTGGGGTTTTTTTACTAAGAAAGGTAAACACTGCATTAATATCTTAAAACTTTGACTCACATCTGCTCTCTTGCTAAAAGAGTGAACCACCACCTGCTGTTAATTAAAAACTGCCTGCTCCAGCTAGTGGCTAAGACTGAACTCGGGCATATGCGTCTTCTGTTTAAGCAGAGAAGTTGTTTTAAGCATTCATGTGACTCTCCTGGCATCCTGTTTCTTTTAAAGGCCAAATTCAACCCTTTGTCTTGACTCCCACAGGCTTTGAGCTGTGCCTAAAACATTTCCTTTCAGTCGAAAGCTGCCCAACTACTGCTTTCTAGATTGCCTGCACATGCACTGAAAGAGCCATGTGGAGGCATTAGAGAGTGAATTAGAATGAATTAGAGGAGCCAGGTTTTATAAAGGCTGGAGGAAATGCAATGTAAATGCCAGTGACAGAGAGGAACTGCCGGTTCCTTCAAGCTGAAATCTTGTTTACCGTCTTTGTGTGCGTGCTTTTTTCATCTTCGCAGAACCCACTGCCTCTATGCCCTTCCTCACAGCTCCTTGCTATCTTTGTCTAGCAAGTCACTTGTCTTCACTTATGGACTATATTTATCTTCACCAAGTCACCTTTCTTAGTTAATACCAAGTTTTCCACTGCTGATGTTGGTAGCACCCTTCCCTCTGTCCTCTCCCGTTCCCAAGCTGCGTAGCCTTTCTTGACAAGCCAGACCTTGGACCCCAGGCACCATCTCTCTGTCTCATCGGGCACAGTTTAATTCTCAGCTCTGTGCCTCCCTCACCCCTTCCATCACAAGTCCTCCTCTCCGTTTTGGCTCATTGTTCTGCCTGGTTTTTGTGGCATGTTAGAGCTGGTGCTTTAGTCCTCAGGCTGACCCCTCTGCTGTCCTGTCCCCAGCTGTGGCTGCGTGAGGAAGTGTCCAGCTCTGCGCAGCCAGAGCAGTGGTTGTAGGGAAGTCCCAGGCAGTTCCCACAGAGCAGTGTTTCCATGTCTGAGGGAGAAAGGTTCCTGCATCTCACTTGTAGGTGCTCAGGCTAGAGCACAGCCGCTGTAGGGCAGTGAGGGAAGAATCCTGCCGATCCACACTGACCTGCTGCTGCTTGGAGCATGTAAGCTGCAACTGTTGGGAAGTCCCAAACCTGCCTGACCCACAGTGTAAGGATAATAAGTCATCTTCATCTAGTTCTGCTGAGCTTCAGGACCTTGGTCCAAATGTACAATTACAAAGTAAAATATTTGAAATAGAATTTTTTTTTTTTTTTTTTTTGGTCACAATAATGCCTTTTGTCTAATCCCCATTCTTTATTTTCTTGTATAAATTGGTATTTTATTTTGCTGTGGTTGATACTCTCTGGTCTACACGGTGTTCAATGCTTTAATTCTTGAGATTATTCAGTGTATGGAAACATGTTCTGTTGGCTGTTTTGTCATGTGTGATAGGACAGCTAGCCAATGTCTTTTTTACCTAGCTTTAGTTCTTTAAGCCTTTTTGGTTTTGCTGAGGCAACACAGAATTACTGCTATTGTTTTTAGTTCCTAACTTAAATCTTCATATTTAATGGATCATTTGCATGGCACCTCTGCATGAGGGCTGGAACTGGTACAACCTAATGTAACCTATTACCCCTCCTATCTCAAAGCGGTATCCAAAGGAGGAAAAAAAAGGTGTCATTCAGACCCTTGGCTTTTTAAATAAATTTCTGCTAGAGCTACAAAGTCCAGCTGTTTTGTAGCACTTACCTTTTCTTAATATAATTAGAAGTTTAGACACAGGTTTACTTCACAAAAGCAAACCCCAGATTTTCACACAAAAGGCAGCCCAGGATTGGCAGACGTACTGCTGCTTGCAGTAGCCAAGGTTTTAATTTATTAATCTTCTGACAGTGCTGCAATGAGAACGAAACCTTTTAAATAGTGCCTTACTGCTTTCAAAGTACTCTAAAGCACTTTCTAAAAAAGCTGAGAGTCAATACTGCTTGGCATCGCGGCTGTAGGCAAAACTAACAGGTCTTACTCTGTCAGCAGCTGTTCAAATGCCACAACAAATGGCAGAACTTGGTGGTGGTTTTTTTATTTTGGAGGAAGTGTCCTCTGACCAGGCCACCAGTACACTCTCCTTGTTCTTTGTTTTGTTTTGTTTTGTTTTTTTACAGCAGCAAAATTCTGCTGTAGCTATTCTGTTTGTAGAGCTTTTTTGCTCTGAAAGCACTTGAACCCGTCGCGGTGCCTCTCTGAGCAAGGCAGTTGTTTGGGATTGCCCGTAGTGCTTCCTTTGCAGCGTTTTACAGGAGGAAATGCTGTTACTACCCTGTCCCTTCTCAGTGTGGCTTTCATTAGGATAAAGCTTAATTTCAGTCTGACTGATGGCTTGTGCAGCACTTCAGATAGGTGTTAGGTTTGACTTCATTACTGTGAGCATCGCAACCTGTTTTGGTTCACAGGGGGCAACAGCACAGAGCTGTTGCTACTTGGTTTTCCTGTACATAGGGAGTGTTTTGCTGCGGGATGCTTGGGTTGATCTCTTCCTGCACTTGGAGGCGTGTTCTTCATGTTCTGGGAATTGTTTGATTCCCAGGAGACTGAACATGCCAGTGCATCCTCTGCTGTGGCCTGCCCAGGTGCTTTCAGCACTCCTGAAAGTCACCTTTTCTCCATTCATCTTAATACTCTGGGACTGATAAGGCACTGGTAGATAGGACTTGACCAAATGTAATTTGCACCATGTTCTGTATAATATTTGTAAAACGTGCCCCAGGTATTTGAAGCCTCCCGTAAGCTAAAGTGTTGATGGCTACCTGGCATGCGGCAAATCTGCATCTAGGAGGAAGAAGTCCTGGGGGTGTGCCAGCACAGAGGTGCATACAGCTACAGAAACCTCTTCTCCCACTGACCCACAGCACATGCTGGTTTGCAGAGCCGCAGCGGGGTAGGGAGATTCGTGGGTGCACACCTCATCCCTTGAGACATATGTTTATGGGTGTGTCTTCAAGCACGGGGAGGAATCTGACCCTGCTTAAGCCTTTTGCTGTGTTTGGGCAGCTGCTGGATATGTTTGGGGCTGTCAGTCTCCCTCGGAAGGCTTTCTGGTGGTGGGGTGGCTGTTGGACATGGGAGCTGTAACCCTGTCTCTGCTGTCAAGTCAGTGTGTAGCCTTGGGGCAGACTGTTTAAACTCAGCTTGATCTCCTCTGAAGATCTGACCTTATTTCCCTACTGTATAATTTTTACAGTCACATGAGGATGGAAGATTAATTAGTTAATGTCTGTAAAGTGCTTTGAGTGTGTTATTTAAGGGTGAAGTATTAGCGTAATTCTCTAGGGAAGTGTCACCGTGTTTAATGTGTGTACTGGCATCTGTCCTTCCTCAAAACTTAGAACGTATAAATTCTGTTTCAGATCCTTTGATTTCCATATCTTCATTATTCATTTTGCCCTAGTTTGGAACTTGCTTTTCATTTGAATTCAAAACATACCTTCTATATGGCAATAGTATATAAAGTTAATTTCAGCTTTTGGATATGTTACTAGTTTCAGCAGTATTTCTGGGAAATACTGCCCATAACTATTCTAGTCTATAGAACTGAGGGACTGCTCTAATTCCTGTGTGCAATTTTCACTGCATGTGCTTTTCTAGAATGACTATATCTTTTAAATTTATTTTTATCCTGATGCATCTGAACAATACTTAGAGGGAAACTGTAATGACTGTCAGCAGTGAAGAGGATGCTCAGAAGGGCGCTTACCTTTGTTCCACATATTGGCTAAGGAAATATTCAGAAAAACACGCACACCCATGCACCTGTGCAGTGTTTCTTTGGAGAGCTAGCCATTAGAATGTGAGATGGAAAGCTGGCATTCTTCCCTCTAAGATAAACGGCTTTATATATTTTGATTTCAAGTTTTTTGTCTTCTTTCAAGCTGAGTTGATCCTGTGGCTTTTGCTGTGCTTCTTATCCCTTAATTTCTTGCTCCTTCCGATCTCAACTGTTGTTTAGTGGAAAGCTGGCAAATACACGAACTTGTCATCATTCCTTCTGTCTGAAATTTTCTCTCCAGGGATCTTTAGAGAGCAATTTCTTTTCTCTAAACCAAGGTGGCCGGAATCACATAGCCTTAATTTTGCTGATTCCATGCAAGGCCATTTGGTACTTGTAAAGCTCTCCCACTTCTTGTTAATAATCTCTCTTACCCTCTAAATATGTCTTCTGTGCATGTCCATTCCAATGACTTATCACACGGCTTGCTTTCAGAAGAAACTCCGTAGTTGCTGTCAAATATACGGCACTTTAGACGGTTCAGAAATCCTGAGGCAATGGCTGGGCAAATTTGTCTGTAGTCTAAGGTGACCCTCGCTAGGACCCAGAGCAGAAGGACAGCAGGGGACAAAGCCAGACATGCTTTCCCCCCGGATGTGTACGGGAAGGGTGGGATTAGGCTGGTAATACAACCAGCAGCACCTGAGTTTTTGTTAGGGTTGCTGGAGGGCACAGGAGCTGCGCCTGGACTTAGTAGTGTTTTCCCATCTGCTGTCTGCAGGCTGTTGTGAAAGGCCCCCAAGGGAAGAATTGCAAGTTCTCCATTTGCTCTTGCTCTTTTGGCCTTGGCACCAACACAGGGACTGTATTTGGCGTGAAAACTGCTTTTCTACACTGCAACTTGTCACATAAATGGTGGTTTAAGTCTAGAATGGATTAAATATGACTCCACTCCAGCCTTTGTATATTGTGTTTACAGATAACTATTTGTTGATCCATATGGGAATTACTTTCCATTTTTAGCATCTATATAAAAATCCACACTATATAAAAATATGTAGCCTTTATAAGGACCTGAAACTTCTTCACACAATGCTGACACATTTACAGAAGGGGGGGTGTGTGTATAATGACACACAGATCCAACATTTGGTGTCTTAAAGACCTGCCTTCTGACACAAAGTGCACTCATTCTCACAGAGGCCAATTTTTTAATCTTCCAATATAGTTTTGAGTACTTTGGGGAGGTCTGGAATGACCTAGCAATCTAGATAACTGCCTCATGATTACGAGTAATGGGAAGGCAGATGCCAGCCATTACAGAAGTGTCAATAGAGGAGCCTTTCTATTGCTCACTCTGAATTTAACGTGCACAGACAAAGTTATTGCTTAATTTCATACACTGGTGTTGAGAGTAAAACTTGTGTTGGGGGGGAGGCTTTCCAGTGCTGTTCCTGTGAGATCTGTGCCAGTCCTGCTTTCGTGTCTCCTCTTCAGGAAGGCTGCTCGGAAGCCTGCCAGGAGTTTGCCATTATGTGGGAGCTGAAGCATACTGGGCTCTGAACTCAGCATTAATTTTTGCATTGTAGAGGTGCCTAGAAGCTCTCTTGAGTCCAGGACCCTGTGCAGTAGAAGCAGGCAATGAAAAGGCCATGTGTGTCCCATGCAGTTTAGTCTGAATAAGAGAGGGCCGACAAATAGAAGACTGTGCTCAGGCCGGCGGGGAAAAGTGAACGATCACATCGTCCAGCAGTGCCTCAGCACCAGCCCGGCCTCCGTCCGTGCATAATCCATCACGGCATGGACTCTATGCTGACACTGGAGAACGGATGACTTTCAATGTTACTATTTCTCCAGGGCTGTCTCAAAACAGCTGGTGAAGACAGCTCTTTCATAGGTGTACCTCCCCAGCATAAGTATTACTGCAAACAGTGGCTTGCGCTTGGTCAACCTTCTGGAAATTATTGCCTGTGTCTTCATTTGTAAAAGGAGTGAACTAGAACTTTGTATAACTCCTAAACTTGCTTTTTTGCATAGTTATATAAAATACGAATATCCTGAGATGAAAATGAGTGTTTTGGTGCAATCAGTTTCCATAAATATTTCATTGGTGTAATTACCTGCTACTTTAAATTATTTTCTTGCTTGGCTTCAGCCTGATAAAAATACAAAACCTAATTTATTTCTGGAGTGTCAGTTTGAAGTAAGTGTGTGGATGTATTTGTAAAACCTGTGAAAAGAAAGAGGGGGAAAAAATAACGTCATGCAGGAAACAAACATCCAATTGTTTTCAACAATATGAGATGAAATTGAAAAATACCCTTCCAAATTTTTGAAAATCTCAGCAGTTTACTTGATTAAAGAGGTATTTTGAAATGTACATTGTTGGAACATATAGAAAGAGAATAAATCAGGCCTGAATGCCTTTCCATTTTTCTTTCTCCCCCCTTTCTCGTTTTAAAGATTTGTGCTAGAGAGCTGATACGTAATACTGCAGCAGGTCTGAAAAAATCTCTCTTAAACCCCTGTAAAAATTACTGTGATTCTCTTGGATTTAGGGATTTATGGGTTTATTTTTTTTCTTTTTTTTACATTTTGTTTTTGGTTTTTTTTCTGATCAGCTAATTTCCTTTATTTTTTCAGTAAATAACAGAGCATGCCATAAAGTCAAGATTTTTCTTAATGATTTTAATGACATAAGCTACATCAGAGATATTTTTTCAGAGTGTTTTGCTTCTGTCTGGAGGACTGAACTGAGCTGCAGCATGTATATGATATCTTCATCCTTTGTCCAATTTTTGGACGTCTTTTTCCCTTTAATTAGGCTATTTTTTTTTTTGTTCTTACATCTACACCAAAAAAACAGCTGATGTCAGCGGGCTCAGATCACCATGGAGATCTTCCTAAAGTAAAATCTGATATTAGTTACTATTGGACAGTAACAAAGCATTATGGATCAACAAAAGTTAGCTCCCTGAATTCCCAAATCCTCTTGGGAATTTCATACCTCATAGAAGGAAGCTGCAAGTTCGTGGCCTGATCCGTGATAAAATCTGACCCTGCAGCTCCCTCTGGAATTGCATGAGTCTGTTTTCCTGGGATGCTCATGTCTACACTCTGGGAACAAGTAAGCCAATGCAGAGGATGGATCAATGTATCCTACATGAGTACGTTGCTTATTAAACTTGCATGAAAACAAGAGATTCTTATATTGTAAAGGTAGCAAAGAGAGGCTGAGTGTATTAACCTTGAATTTCACTAGGGTGATCTTGGCACTAAGAGCAAATAATGCCATGTGATGAAAGAATAATTGACACAAAAATGCATAATTTGGGGTCTGTATGCAGGCTGCTGCAATGAGTGGTTATTTGCTTACACTGAGCAGGGTTGCTTTGTACTTCAAGGCTCTCTAACGCAAGTACCCAGTGGGTGGCAGTGCACTAGCTTTGGATGAGCCATGGGGTTTTTTATTTTTTTATTTATTTTTTTTTTAATTCTCCAGCTAGTTTCCATGGTGATGACTGCAGCTTTGATGCCTGTGTAAAAGTGGAGAGGGAGAGAGAAATAAGAGGGCGATATTGCATTAAACTAGGAGCTGAGTAACCCATGGAAGTCACACTGGTCACAGCAAACTTCTGCCAATAAGAAAGTAGTAGACACAGAATTCATGGATGCTTGAAGAGCTGCTTTCATTGAGCTGTTTTGGTGGAGTGATCTAAAGGCAGCAATAAACTTGAAGAATTTAGAGGGGGGAAAAAACAAGGCAAATTTGTCATGTATTTACATTAGCTGAACTAGACTCACTGTTGGAGTTTTTAGAAGATTTTTGCATTGTATGGGTAAAGTTGTGATAAAAATAATAACAATGCACAGTAAAATTGAACATGGATTCTCCTGCCAGTAGTTTAAAGTGATACGTCTCAATAATATTGTGGATTTAAATGCCAGGTCAGAGAAGCATTGGTTTTTATGAACTCATTCAAATTTTGCATTGAATCAATTTTATTTTCTGGTAAAAGAAAAAGTTGTTAGGCTTGAAATTTGGATTTCTTAAAACCGTATATAAAATTCTCTTTTGCGTACATTGTGCCTCCTCTGCAGTAGTAAACTCCAAATTATGCAGCAGAGATCTTGAAATTCATACACTGCTGTAATTGTCGATACTGTTGACTTTGCACTATAATCATTTGTGACTGCTATGAGACGTGGCTGAATTTAATGCCTACAATCCACAGCTTATCAGCGTAGATTGATCCAGGTCTATTTTGTGTAAAAGTTGCTGACCAAGGTGTGCTACAGGTCTGTTTCTCAGACCTGCCTCTTCCTCATTGCTTCAATTCGATCAGCTTGTTCCAGTTAGCTTGAGCAGAATCTGTCAGATGGAAGGGGTCTGCTGGCCCTTGCGAGGGGGCAGAAGCTAAACTCTTAACACACACTGTACCATCTGGAGCTCTGAAACCATGCTATTTCTTGAAATTTAACTGTGTATCAAAGTTTTAATTTGTTTTTTTTTAATGACGAAAAGAGGGGAGGATGTTCAGAGGGGTACTTTACCAGTGGAGCTTGTGGGAGCGTGCATATGGATCATGGTGGTCTTTCTCCAAGCTTCCCTAGGCTTCCAGTAAAACTGCATCCCCAATTCATTGTTGGTGATGTCCTACATTTTCCCAGTTTTTCTGTCTCCCTCCATTATCTCTCATCACCTTTGCTCTCAGGCTCCTTGACCAGCACCCAGATGCCAGCAGAAGTCTCCCTACATGCAATTTGATCCTGCCTCGCTGAGGAACTCACCAGCTCCTGAAGCAATTCTTCCGTGATAATGCTAAGCTCGCCTTCAAACTCCTGCCTTTCACAGCAGATCTGCAACACATCTGCATTCCCTCCAAATTGTGGTCAATATGCAACCTCAGGTGATGCAACCTCAGGTGGTACAGCAGGAAGACTTGAGCATACCACACTTCTGTGGTGGCTGGATTTAAAACTTCATGTTTGACGTTGATACTTTGGTTTTGAGGTATAGATACACATAGTAGGAGTTGCAAAACCGTTGTTGGAAGGAGAGACAGTTGCGCCTCTGACTGCTAGAGGGGCAACATGGATGACAAACCTTGTTCAGAGAAATTGCTGTGTGTGCGCTAGTATTTCTCCGTGTTCAGTGTTGTTTTCTAAAGGATCAAACAGGAGGAAAATCAGCCTTTCTGCAGCTCTGGGTGCATGAGTACGCACAGGAGGTATGCTAGAGTCTCCGTAAATGGCAGGTTTGAGCAAGAGATGAAAAGAAAGTAACCAAAGAGATTGCTGGATCTTCTTTTTCTTTTCTGTAGTTGCTCTGTCTCTGGGTGTACCTTTCTCTTTCATTCCCAATGCACACACTTCTTTAATGAAAGATCATCAGCCACATTAATCATATGCTTCCCAGTCATCAAAGCAGCTCGTCTGTATGGGGGATGTTTGGGCATTGCTGACTATGGCTCTTAAACAAGTGATCTTTATAGCAAAGGGTGACCAGACAAGATTAAATAAAATTTCCCTCTGTGTTTAATACAGAATATCTGAGGATATTTTTCCTCTGTAGAGTGAAGTTACATTTCATGGAGGTGATTTAGGTCAAATTGACTTCATGGGCATGAAACCTTCATAGTCATTGTGGAAAATCAGCTCACTCAGAGCGGTTGTTTTCTGGACTTACACAGGATCTTGCAAGCTGTTTGAGGGATGCTGAATATATTGCAGCCAGGGAAAGCTGACAAGGATTGTAGCGGCAAAATTTCTAATAGCAATTTTGTAATTTCATTGCTTTTTCAGCAAGAAAAAGAAGAAAAAGACTGTTAACTTGGCAAAACCTAGTTTTCTGTGTTTCTCAGGGTGTGGTAACAATCCTTACTAAAATAACTGAATATAAGTCAGCAAAAATATAACCTGCTTTCAACAAAGATTAAAGCTGTGTAACCTTACCAGTATCTAAAATTGATGCCTGACTTTCCTCGTTGAAATACATCACCCTTCTCCAAATGAATTAGACAGTCTGAGACTCAAGACTTGAGGATTAGCAGAGGGCTTAATTAAAACATCATCAACGTTGTCCCTGCAGAGTCAAAATCCTGACACTCTGGTTACTGAACTATATTTGAGCCTTAAATGACTGACTCTTACTTTAAAGGGAATCATCACTTAGAAACTTAAACATGGCTTTCTTTTCAGAATTGTTGCCTCACATGTATTTGCAGATCAAAATAATTCTCATCATTCTGTTAGTGCTATGATCCCATTTTCAGGTTACTACAATGCATTTAGAGTTTTGACAAGTTAATGATGTGTATTCTCTTGGTTTTCAAAATGCAGTACTAATAGTTGAACAAAGTCTTTCAGATTTGCAACATTCATCATCCCCAAAGGTCCATGTTTCCCAGAAGGCTGAAGACTGGTATCGGTTTGGCTCTAGCCTGTCAGATAAGCCTAAGAAATGCATACCGATCTCAAACGCTAAACTTCAACAAGAAATCTTCTTTTTCAGTCTTGGCAAGGAACACTTAAGTCAATAAAAATTTAAAATTAAAAATACCAAAAGAGTCCAACAAGTTCAGGCACTTGGTAGTACAGAAAAGATTGCTCACATGTCCAGGGTTATGATCAGGTTTTCAAACTGGGGACAAGAAACTAAGTTCTTGTCATATTATGGCTGATTGGCCTATCTTATTTGCTGTATATTTATGTAACAGAAGATACCACTGTAGTTGGTGTTCGGTGCAGCTTTTGGCACTCTGTGGTAGAGTTTGGCTGCTTGTAGCTGAACCAGGGATTTGCATAACGTGTACATGCTGTGCAAGGGGAGTGTTAAGAAAGATTTCTGTAAGATTTTTTGGTAAGTCAAACGCATGGGAAAAAAGTATGCATTAAATGATAGAAGAGATTTGATTTTTAAAAGGCTGCAATGAATTACAAATAAGCTAAGTTTGTGTACTTATCTCAGTTCTTGACTTTCTTCATGAATTGAGACTGCCCTATGCATGTTTTTATAGTGATGAAAGCCTGCCTTTTCAAGGAGCTTTAAAATCAATTTTGTTATTTAACCAACTCAGGTTCCCTGAAATTGTAGGAACCGAATCCTGACTCTGCCTTTGACCTTTCCTTGTTCTTCATCTGGCACATTAAACAGTTTGTGGCGAGCCCTGTGCCACTAAATGCGTGACATTTGTTAGAGGTTTTGCTGTGCTGAGTAATAGTGGAGGGAGGATATATTTTGTGGGCTTTTGCAGGCAAAATGCATTATTACACAGTTACAAGCAATTTCAGGAGGCTGGATTTGATGTAGATGGTGGCCTTCAGCATGATGTTCCTCAAATGATTATGTGGAGATGTGACTATCTTGACTTGCAGTCTAATGGTCTGGGATCGCAAGTGTTATTTTCTAGCAATTCTGTAATTGCTTGGGTATATTCTATGTCTGCAGTCTGAAATCACATATTCAAAATAAATCAAACACATTTGGAGTAGCTTCTGTCTTCATGACTTGTGGTTAGGGCTATTTTATGAGCTGTGCCAATGAAGTGGTTATAATAGAAAGACTTTAAGAAAATAATGACTATACCATATCCTAGGAGAGAATGGCTGAAACTTTGAAGGCATTCTTAACTTGACTTTCAAGACTGCTCTCGGTTTGCCTGACACTCAAACGTAGAGCAAATTAGATGTAGTGCTACTAAAGTCAGTGGTTAAGGAGTGTAAATGATAGGAGTATGTGGTCCATTATTTCAGCAGATGCCAGTTTAAGAGGTTCAGCTAATTCGCATAGTCTGAGATTCAGATCGCTGAGTGTCACTTCAGGATTCTTCTGTGTTTTGGATATAACACTTCCCAGTCACTTGCAATTTAAGCAGAACTCCTAGGCACAGACTACTTAGCCAAAATGACTTATCCATGACTTTTAGAAAATTCAAAAGGGCAAATCTTCTGTGTTAGCTCTAAATGTCAACATTGAATCTACTTGATTTTCTGCAATAAAAGCATGTGCAAATGTAAATGAAATGCACATCAGAGCAGGTTTCCCAGTTTGCTGACCAGATTAAAGACTGCAAAAATTTTCAAATAGCTCTTGGTCAGTAAGGATTTTCTTCCCCTGTAGTCTGAGGATGGGTTTTCCTCTGGGGAGGCATGCAGCCACTTTGATGGCTGCATGTTTCAATTATTTACCAAGCATTGGTCTTTTTTTGTGTGTGGTATCAGCCTGAAGCTAACCAAACAACAGATCGGCAGCAGTACTGAAGACCAGCTATGTAAAGTAACATCTTAGCTGGCTATTTTAGTCCCACAAGCCTGCTAACCGCAAGTGAAAAAGCACAAACCACGTCTATGTTCATGTCTTGGCTATGCATGCAAGCAAAAGATTTCCTCATGACTTTTACATTAATGTGCTCTAAACTGCTAAGTCAGAGCTCTTATTTTCCCCTTGAGCTGGCAGCACAGGACAGCTCCCTTTAATCCACACATTAAGCACACATTTTAAAGTGTGTTGTTTTTGGAAAGATGTTTAGCAACTTCCCTTTCAAATCCAGACACAGAGGTCTCTTTCCAGAATTGATGGCCTGTACTCGAGTGAACCACTCTGTCTCTGTGCTTTGTGAAAGACTAAGTCTGTGAGTTCAGGATCACCTTTCTAAATGGGGCCTCATAAAAGGCAAGGTGAAAGGAAGGGCAGCTTGAAGGGGAAAAAAAAATAGATGAACCTCAAGAGTTTGGTTTGGCAAGAAACAGTGCAAGTTCGCCGTGCTTTAAAAACTTTTAGTGGACTCTCCCCTGTTTTAATTATACTTTATTTTTATTACTTTCATCATGTTTTAATATATAAAGGATATGGATGTGGCACTGTACAAGTGCAACTTAGTTCCTCGAGCCTTAATTTCTCTCAAACATCCAACCAGAGGTATCAGAGGAGTGATGTCCTTGTGGCTTTCCTCACCTTGGCCTTCTGGGCTTATGGTGGTACCCAGCACGGATGGCTCCATACTCGCCATACAGGGAGCAGGATTAACAGAGCAAACCCACAAATTTATTCTCCTGAATACTTACAGGCAATGCAATTATCCAACCAACACTCATGCCTCCCCCTAATGTCTTACGCCACGTGCAGAAGGGATGCCCTTCTCATGGCCTGGGCGTGGCAGCTGGGTAGAGCATGGACCAGCGGTTGTGGTGGCCTTCATGGCCCATTGTGGGGACTAACACAATGTTTTTGTGTCTCATCTAGGTGAGAAATTTGAGTTGTGCTGTAAGGGCTTACCTTGGCCACTGCTTATAGTCCTTCCAAGGCAATGGCACTTGCTGTGTGCTGGCGCTCATCCTTTTTCACTTGTGACCCATGTAATTATGATTGCAGCGGGATTTGCTGCTGTATTTCATTACTGTTTCTTATGCAAACATTTTGCAGTGAGGCAGTTTATTTCATTTTACATGTCTGGAAAAAATGACTTTGTTTCTTCAGTATTTCAGTAGAGTGACTGAATTGTTAGCATTCTTTGAAGGCCTTTCTTATTGGGGTCAGCAATTGCTAGAAATGAGTTTTATACTGTCTTAGGAATAAGCATGTTGGATATTTCATGTAAAGGCTTCCTATATCTGCAGTTCAAAAAAACCCTCTTTATGTAGGCAAGGCAAATGGTAAGACATTTTGCTTGTAGCCTGCTGATGGCTTTTGCAAACATTAAAAGTATTGCTGTTTCCACTTGATTGATCAAGTGAGTTGCAATGAAATTTAATTTTGCTATGTCATTTAAAATAGTTCAGTAGAGTCAGAATACCTATTATGATGCAACCCCATTGCGCATATTTTTGTGCTTTAGGGTATGTGCATAATCTCAGAGACTCATCTTTAGTGCTGAGAAGCTGGTTCTTAACTGTAGACAGTACTTGGAAGGGTATATCTACCATATTCATGGCACGCACTATTTATTTCCTTTCTAACCAGTCATTTTTCAAGGCATAAATACCTTACCTCCATCCACTGCAGGCACATGAAATCAGAACACCCCATCCAACCTTCCAAATTCATTAAATAAAGAAACTGTTAATTTGTATCCAGATGTTTGAAGAGATGCTTAGACACAAAAAGTATGTGGGAGAAGACTTGTACCTGTATAGTTAACTGTGTAATTAATAAACCAGGGAAATATAGTTAGAATCACTTTTGATTCCAGAAGGGAGACGTTTGGGTTCAAATTAAATATTTTTCTCCAAGTCTCACTCATTTCTTGAGCCAATGCCAAGTGTCTGAATTTAAAATTCAGTGTTATCCTTGCATTGCAGTTATGTCAGACTTGCTTTTTTCAACATATAGGTGAATGAGGAAAACACCAAAATAAATACAGTGTTACTCCTTTCAACATGAGTAGCTAGACAAAATTCAGGATCTTATAAATTATCACAGCCATGAGAACAAGTTGCTGGTGGAGTCAGATGTATTTTCTTGTAATTCAGCTTGTTTGCTAGCGTGTTCCTAGTTCTACTTTCTGGAGTGTTTTTATCTCTGTTAATCGCAGAAACTCATTAAACTTATTCTGGATAACTAAGGATAGAGATTCTAGAAGATAAATATTGGAGTATCCAATCTCTAGCATTCAGGTTAATTTTAAAATTTCTTAGTTTGTTCTACAAGTTCAAAAACATGCTGTCTTGATTTTGGAGGGAGGGAGGATACTGTAGCAATGTGTGTTGGTGGCAGCCATAATAGCTATCACTGCAAGTTAATGAGGGCCGCCCAAAGGAGAGAGAATTGGGGACTCTGTGTCCCGCCAGGCGTGTTGCAGTCACACTGCTCCTTCTTCTTAGGCCAGCTATTGAACCACACCGTCCGTTAGGTGAGGTATTGGTCATCTGTTGAGATTAGCAAATCTGAGGAACTTGCTCTGAGCTTAAACATGAAGCAGCAAAAAGTGAATAGCCTTGCACTGAATTCTGAGGCTTAGCTACATTTTCTCCTTGAAGTCAGAGACCAAAACCCAGCCCTACAGTCATCTTCAGTTAGGAGTGAAAGCTTTACGTTGAGCTGGATTGACCTAGCTATTCCAGCAAAGTAAGTGTCTCGCATCTGTATCGTAAATAACAGGGACTTTATTAGCCACTCCTTTTCCCCCAAACCAGCCAAATTTTCATTCCTAGTAAGAAGACACTGTTGAACTCTTCAAAGGAGCCCCCGTAAAAGGGCTGGGAAGCATCAGCTAATGGAGATTTTACTCCTACTGTTCCATTTTGAACTGGAGGTTTAGGCTAGCCAGGTTTATAATCAATGCAATTCTCCACATTTCCAGCTTCTTACAGTGGTGTTGCAGTCTCTTATTGCTGTACAGTGACCACCAAGTTCTCATAATTTCTTGGATCTGGGCTCTTTAGTGGGAGAGCTTATGGGGCTGGAGCAAAGGCCACTGGAAACGGTACAGCTCAGTGCAGTTATTGCTGGGGTGCCGGGAGTGGGTTGTGCTGCAGCGTTGGGGATCTCTTCATATTCTTGTCTGTTTTGCTACAGATCTGCTGTCAACAATTAAGCTTTCTACAGGGAGCCACAACCCTGCCTATATTGATTTTTCTAAACAGTTGCTCTGTTTTAGTGCCCTTGAAGGGACTATATGTCTTTTTAATTAAAAATAAAGTAAATATCAAACGAGTGATGAGGGGTGCAGTGGGCAGAAAACCAACTGCATATTGACTTTTTGTTCTGGAGGTGGAATCATAGAAAGAGCTTATGAGGGCCTCCAGGACATGAAAGTGTTTTTACCCTTACTGGTTATCTCCTACGGTGACCTCATGGGAAGTATACTGGCATGGGTTGGAAATACAACTAATCATTTACTTTAGGCTCTGGAAATTCAAGAAGTTAAATACACATGATAGGTCTCAAGACAGTCTTCACTGATACTGTGATTTCATCCCTGAAACTTCTGCACTTCCGCTGCTGTGCATTTGGCTGCATGTTCGTGGGCCGTGATTCTCCATCTCACCCGTGCGATGTTTCTAGTCCCAGTGGGGGGACTGTGTGTTTAAGATATTGGGATGGAGGGCACAGTACCAGCTTGAGAGATCTTCTTAGGAAAGCTTTGTGGAAGTCCTTAGTATACTAATACATTAAATTTCTGTTAGTATTGCTGTTAGTTTTTCATCCTTTTTCAAAAGACTACTTAAAAGTATGTTTATGTGCTGGTAGATATTCAAAAATACTGCTAGAAAACTGGAGTTTAGATTTATGGCACATTAGGAAGCTGTTCCAAACATAGATGGATACCACAGGATATCTCATATGCAATTAATTCACAACTATCTTTTGGGTGATTCAGTTACATAGCAGTAAGGCTACCTGAAGCAACTGAAGCAAGCTTGTAACACCACTGAAATGACAGTTCATTAGCTGATCATTAAACTTTTTGTGCAGGTGTGTCAAGTTTCTGTTTGTGCCAAAAAAACCCAAGAACCTCACCACCACAAAAATCCTTGGTGGCATTTGCTTAGAGATTTGGAGGCATGAAGGAGGTGAGGAAGAGGAGGGGTTTCTCTGACTTATTCCACGTGTCTTGTGTTTGGTTCATCATGGGCATCAGTGAAATAATAGAATGAGAAGGAAAATAAACTCAACAAATAATCAGAAACATGGTAACTTTCTGACAATCACCCAGGTGGCCAGGGCAGACCTTGGAGCAGAGGCCTGCTCTGCAGAGATCCACCCTTACATGTTGCTCACTGTACCACCATGCAAAAGAAAAGGGGAAAGTGGAATTGCACTTTTAACACTTCCGTAGTAAGCATTGATTAGAATTGCTCTTATAATTTTATGGCAATAAATCTTATTTGACAATTTTATTCTATTGTAGTGGGAGATGGATGGGAAGAAGGATGCAAACAATTGATTGCTTCACATAACTAGGCAAGAGCAGGAGACATGAATTTACAGGAAGAATAGTGAAGCTGTTTGCACCAACTAAGTTTCTTAGAAAATAATCTCAGAATTTTTACATGGAAGAACATCTCTGGCCATTTGCTATAGAAGAAATGAGACAAGTTCCAGGGCAAGCTTACGAGGTTTACAACTCCACAGTGTGCTAGTCTGGGCAGTCGGTGTGGTGGGCTGCAAGAACTCAGCTGTTCTCTGAACTGGAGATAAATTGCAGAGACAAAGGAAATCTTAATTTCTGTGGTTTAAATAGTGATTAAAGAACTGTTTCTAAAGTGGATCAATAAAGTAATCTGTTTCAGGTAAATAGGTAGAGATGAGCCAAGATGTCCAGTGAAGTACACATCTCTTTCTCAATGCCCTTAACATTTCGATGGGCCTGGGCAGGCTGAGCATGCTTTGTGCTTACTGAGACTGGGTCATGTTTTCTCTTTGCTGCTCTCTGTTTGAAGACAGTTTTCTTTAAGGCTGATTTATCAGAACAACAGTGCACTGATGCACACATAAGCCTATTTTACAAGAGTAGAAACTAGAAATCTCAGATTGTGCATATAAGGGAAAATTTTTGAAATTCCTTCTGCCCCCAGCCCCCAAAATTTCATAGGATAGGAAGTTTTGTACTGATCTATTAATAAGAATTGGCTTTCTAATTATGGTTCTGGATCTAATTACCAAATTGAGACAGCATTGTTGTCTGTGCTGCATGCAGTCTCCTACTTCTCCACAAGCTTATGGTCCAGTGGATACCAACACAGAGCTGAATTGAATATTAAGTATTTTTTTTTCCTTTATAAATTATGCTGCTGGGCTCTCCGCAGCCACATGCAAGCATCGTCCAAGATGAACACCAAATTATAGATAAAAACCATCCCTTACCACTGGTAACACCAAACGACTGTTTTTTCCTCTGATTGTTACTGCTTTTGTCTTTGCTGTGTCCTGTGGCATTTAATGCTATCATGGACTTTGGCCTTATGAATGCTGGCTTGTATTTGTCACAAAATAATGAAACATGGCCTTCATGGATGTGTTTTCTTGGCAAGGCTCTTGGCAGCAGTCTGATTGGGAGCTGGCCTTGCTAAAACTTAGCTTATGACAGAATATTCTCTTTGAAGCGTAGCTACTGTAGCATTTGGTATTCAGTGGCTTTGGGCACAGTACATCTAAAGGAGTTCATCCAATATTGATGGTCTTCCAGTAAAATCAGGAGGAAAAAAAAATAATTCCTATTTCTTAAAGCTCATATTTTTAATGTCTCTTCTTGTTCCTTGATCTTGGTCTGAAAGGTCACAAGTCTGAAGCCTTAGCAGGATAAAACAGAGCATTAAAGATCTATGCTCTGTCTTCTGTAAATGCAAGTTAATGTTTTCTCTGACTTGCAGCCTTATGGAGAAAAGAATGAGCCTGTTTCTGACAGCATTGCTGTATATTGTAAATCAATATAATACTATAGTGTCTGAAAGTTTCTTCAAGGCTGTTTTAGATCAGTCTTGTATTAGAGAATGTTGGCAGCCGAAAGCATGACTGTGCTGCTGTATTTGAATGTGGTTTTAAAAGGGGTAGTCCTACCTCTCTTTTGGCCACAAAGAAAATGGATTTGGTTTCCTGATCTGACTGAGAATTAATCTCTTTGGTTTATTACTGTTGTCTCTTGCACCACTGCTTTGGCATCCCTGTGCAAATGCAAGTGCCAAGGCAAGGAATGACCACAGGAAGCTGGAAGGTGCAAGGAAAGGGACTGATGCTTTTAGCAGCTGTGCTGTCCAGATCAACTTTGGCTGGTTGAGGTTTCCACCTTTAAGCTGTGTTCACATGGCCGCAGAGGATGGAAGCGGTGCTTCTTAAGGAGTTACTGATCTCCAGGTGAGACCCCATAACTGGCTGTGTGGGGCAGTGCCAGACTGTTGTAAAAGAGATGTTATTTAAGCTGAGCTGATTTATTTTGCATTTTCCAAGAGGCTGTAAGTTCTTGAGATGCAGTACCTTGCTGAACCTACTTTGACCTGTATGAGCAAAAGCAGTTTGTAGAGAGGTGTTGGCAGTGTTACCAGTATGTGCTGATGCAGAACAGCTGCCCAGGTCATGGAGTCCTTAACCAGCATTGCTGTCTGGTGGGAAGGTTTTGGATGGATGATCCTGGCCTGCAGAGCTACCCTGACACAACTAACTTTATAGGTGCATTATCAAGCTTCTTCATAACCTTTGCATATGAAAAGGTAGTAGCTATGCTGTATGTTTTGTGTGTATCTATATGTTTATCTTTAAACCTATTAGATGGGATTTTGCATGGTGTCTATGGGTAAGCCTTACAGGTTTTTACATGTACAAACTCATCTTGGATATCTGAGATAACAGTTTTATAATAAGAAACTGCTGAAGCCATTCTTTGTCATTAGAGATTCATTCAGTGTTTGTGGCTGAGGCTAACAACGAGGTTGTAATGTTGCAGTGCAAAGAAATATGGAAATAAGGCTACAGTTTACTTAAAATTCTTATATGCCATGGAGAGAATGAGTAAATGCGATTTCATTTCTGATATTCTTTATTAGTTTTTCATACACAGTGTGGTGTAGAAGCATTTGTATTTCAATTTATTTTATAGAAAAAGCCTTCTTTCATGATCTCTCAGTCAACTCATTATGAATAGCAACCTCTGATCGCAGAAGGCTATTAATTCTTAATTATCTGCTGGTAATTTACTTGTGTGTGAATTTAGCAATCCATTAGGTGGTGATTTATTTTTGAGAGAAATATGTAATGAAAAGTTTTAGGATTTGCTTTCCCTCACCCCCGCTTTTGGCTTGCAGTGGAATTAGCTGATTGATTAGATTACAGGATTTATCCAAACCACACTCTGTGTGTGAGAGATTGTAGTTAAGTACATTAAGAAAATCTGAAGCAAGACACAGATAAATGAAATAGTGTTTTTGATGGCAGTCTCTGAATTAGGCTAGTGGCTGAGAAATTGGAAACTTAATTAACAAACGCTAGAGCATTGGTCTAATTCAGAGATATTTTTTTATTATTTTTTTTTTTTTTTAATTCCACTCTCTCTTGATTTACGGATGCCTAAAAGTTTTGGAGTGGAAAGATAAATCCTGCACAGCAGAGGAGCTCAGTAGCAGTGAACTTGTTTTCTTCCATACCATGGGGCTACATGGAGTATGGACTGAAAACTTTGATGCTGCATTTTGACACAACAGGGAGGGATGGAAAGCAAGACCCAAGTCTCTTGCTGCCAGTTCAGCATGACTGTTGTGTGAAGCTGTGTCCTGCCATCTTCGCTTATGCTGAATGCAAGCAAGGAAAAACTTAACTTGTTTTGCAAATAGTTTTCCAAAAGTAAAGTGTGGGATTTCTCTAAAGCACTTGCCTCTGTCCCCATGCTCCTTCTGTTGGGCATAACATTAGTCTCAATTTTCAAAAAGCATTGTAGCTTGCTTTCTCCTGTGCCAGGAGCTAAACATTTAATGGTGGGTGTCACCTGACTGACTAAATTTGTGACCGTGGCTCATCAGCTGAGCTGTGGTAGCTGTCTGGGTATGCACCTTTTGGTCATTTCATTTACTGTCACTTGCGGTGGACAGGGTGGGAAGTTAAACCCAGTTACTTCTGTGAATAGTTGTCTTTTCACACCTTGTTCTGTGACTTAAAGGCATAACATCACAGTTTGTGCTTGAGGTACTGGAATATACTGGGACTTACTGGTTTTTCTGGTGGTTTCACATGCACCAAATCAGGCCTCTCTGTTGAGCAGTTCAGCTTAGAAGTTAATTAGTCATTAAAAGAGTTAGTTTCTCTATTAACTCGAGTTAGTGGGCTCTCTGGTGACCAACTGCTGTAATGTGATTTTTGCAGAGCGAGCCTGCTCTGTTTGACTGCTGTTCTTGACAGCACAGAACTGAGAGCAGGGGCTG
>NW_009627367.1:33162-41605 GCF_000690535.1 Cariama cristata | reverse complement strand
GAATGCCCTGTCCTCGCGTGCTAGTTTGCTAGTTTTAGCTCTACTTGAACGAGTGACAGAGTCTATGGCACATTTGTCACGTCAAAGATTTTGTTAGTGATTGGCCTCAAGTCTGCCAAGATAAATAACTCGGAGGAAGAAGATGATGTCATTAAATAAGTATCATTCACACTCTTCTGCTGTGCTGGGCACAGTGGTCCCTAAGCAGAGCACAGTATAGCGCACCCTCACTGATGGCTGAAAATGGCAGAAGATCTTGTTTATGTTCCACATAGGGAATACTTAGGGGTCTGCTCCCTGTGGGCTGCAGCTCTGCCTGAATAGTGTGGTTTGTGACAGGGAACGGAAAACACCTTCCTGGTGACTGCTGTCCTTCATGCCACAGCTGGGAGGGCCATGCCCTGGCCAGGCTTGTGCAGATCATCCCTTCGCATTGCCGTCACCCTCCATAATGCCTGTGGGCAGCAGGGAACAAATGGTTTCTCCAAAGATACCTGAGGCAGAAACTGAGACCTGAAAAGCGTGAGAAAGACAGATCCAATATCTCTTGAGCAATCTTCTTTTAAGTGAGATCTTTTCTGTTTTAACAGCATTGCTGATAGTGGAGCGATAGAGATGTCGTGAACCTGAGGCAGTGCTGCTGGCCTGTACCTCTTTACGTGTGCCCGGTCATGTCTTGCACCAAGGTTGGGGAAAGCACCAGCACAAGACTGGCGAGGGAGGGTAGTGCTGGCAGAGAGAGGTTTCCTTGGACCATTGCCTATGGTTCATTTTCTCTCCCACCAGTGCTGCCAGAAACGTTAGCCAGCCCCATGGGTGGCAGCTGCGTGCCCCTTAGAGAAGAGTTTCCAGGGGTCTGGCCAATAAGACAAAGCTGAGGTGCAGAAATTGTTTAGATAAGCTGTATGCATTCTTCCTCAGATTTTGGACTAGATCTTAATTGTGTTTAGCCTCTAAGCAAGCTGATGTAGTTTGGGCAATTTATAACCTCTCCTCTCGCACCTAGCTATGGTGGCAGGATGTACAGCAGTGCTCTGACATGGTGGGCTCTGTTGATCGTCGTCAGCGGCTGTGGGTGAGGAGCAATGTGAGACGGCAGCCAGGAGCAGGGTCCAGAGGTGTAGCCACGGCGCTGAGCCCAGCCCTGCAAGAGCTGTGCACTGGAAGTGTGGCTGGCTTGTTTCTCCCTCCTTGGAGAGGCTGTTTATCAAGATAAATAATGGCATGCTAGTTTGGGAGAGAGCATTTAATCAGCTATTTCTCCTTAGTTACAGATGTCTTTTCTTTAAAGCCGTGTACTCAGCAAAGCACACAGCCAGCATAGCTGAAATAGCCATGGAACAGCCATCCCAATTGATCGCAAGGCTCCCAAACAAAGAGTCATTTGTTTCCGGAGTCTGAGGAGACTATTCAGTGAAAAACCTGATGGCAGTACATTAAAAATTGCAGTTTATCTTTCAAGTATGCCTAGGGTTGCACAACATTAGCTCTGCATGCTATCTGCAAGCGTAGAACAGTAGCAATTCTGTCTTGCTCATCGTTTTCTGGAGGTTGGTAACAGCAAGTAGCGTATCTTATTTTGACAAAGGAAAGAATTTGACTATGTATCAGTCTGAAGAACTCTTAATAAAATCACTGAAATAATTTTTTCTTCTCTCAGGACTATATGAAACTTGACGGCTCCTATGCATCTTATGATGAGCACACAATGAAAGAGAGTTGAGGGGATTTTAATGGGGCTTAATTGTCATTTGCTTTATAGAGAATTTCTGCAAAGATCTTAAAAAGTTGGGAATGCTTTAAAAAATGTTTAGAAATGGTCAGATAGGAACCATAGTCCTTAGAGAAGAGAATTTCAGTGGGAGCTCCTGGTGTGATAGTACTGATTTTAAGTCAGGTATTGCCCTCTGTATGTCCAGCACTCTTTGACTGTATATTTTCCAGGGTAACTAACTCAAAATAAAACCCTAGGGATCATGCTGGGCTCTGCTGTTTACAAGTGAATTAAGAGAGTTTTTTTAAGGATGAGGAAGGAGCCTAAAATTTAACCTGAACTACTTTGCATACGTTGGCCTTTCAGTTAACAAATTCAAGTTGGGAAAAGATCAAATTTGTTACAAAAGACATAATCTCATCTGAGTTTGAAAAATTCCAGTGCAACATCCTAACCTGCAGTTTAAGGTCTGAAATGTACAGAAAATACCTTGCCTTTATAGGCAAATCCATTTCTATTCCAGTTTCAAACTCAGTGTGATGTACAGTCTGGTTTTGAAGGTGCCTAGCATAGGCCTAAGCAAAGTCTAAACTGGCAATGAGCAATTTTGAGCCCTACAGCTCTGCAAAGCAATAGGGGAGAGAAGTATAAACTGTATTTTTTTCTGAGAAACAGAAATAAATGGTGCGGTGAAATATTTCTGTTGATTAATATTTCACTTTGAAATGGATTAGGAAGAAACTGTGAATTATGTATTTTGATTCAATCCACTGCTGTTTAAAATATAATCTTGGTAGAGTCTGCAGTTAGCACTGTGCATTTTAATTTTGTCTTTTTAATTTTCCAGAACCCAAACTTAATTGTATCCATGTACACATGAATTGTATGTCTCAGCATTGCATGTTTTTGTATACACCCTTAAATATTTAACCATCTTTGTAACTTAATTGTATATTTGATTTCACTTAAGTTTCTCAGGCTGCTTTAAACTTTCAGTGAGGCACCGCACTCCCCTCCAGCCACACAACCAATTGAGCGCAGGCATAAGCTTCAATGACCGCCAGGCAAAATCAGCAGTATTCCTTACTTTGGAGTTTGCAGGTGACCTTTTTTGTATGTGGAAAGCATCTGTAGGAGATGGTGGAGCAGAGCTCTCAAGCAAATATACCTTCATTTTAGGCGGGAGTGAGGGTGGGGAATTGGCTGTTAGTGGTGGTGGTGGCACCACAGTCGGTCCTGGCTGTGCTTCACCAGGAGCTGGTGAAGTTGGGCTGGAGCCCGACTGTGCCGAGCACATGGTGCAGTGGTAGTGAGCGGATCTGCCTCTGAAAGCTCACCAGCTCAGATGGACAGAATCTGGAGGAAATAGTGTTTTTACTAAAGCTGAAGAAGATTAACTTTATATGAGAAATCTGAGGCAAAACTGATTATCAAATCTAGATCTCCCGGTTCATTTATTGGGTTCCACTAGCAAAAAATGTCCTCTGATAAGGCAAAACAGTAGACTTGTTCATCCCACTGGCAACAAAACAGCATCTTTCCCTTGGAAGAACTGTGTGTTATCCTCCGTGATCAATAAAGACAGTATAAAACCTTTCTGATTTAAAGTATACTTAAACAAACCACTAAAGTTCCTTGGCTTAGGAAGTTACTACCAGAGACCTTGTGTTCAATCACTGTCAGCAGAAAATGGATGGAAGTTGTCACGTGCAATTCATTGGTAGGTGTAATCACCAGTGGCTAGATCTCCTTTCTTGGAAGTGTTTAAATCTTGCATATCTTTTCATTTTAGATTAGTATCACTTGCTTTCCCAAATTCCTAGGATGTGCGGGTACAAAATCAGCCGTTGTTTTGTCTATCTTATTCAAAGGTTTAATGATACTTTATTTAATGTATAATAGATTTAATAATATATGCACTTCAATTTTAGGTGGACAAAATTGCAATTTTTCCCTTGCATGATTTTCATTAGACAAAATATGAGTACTCGGTAGCATAAGCAACCCACTGAAACACCTATTTTCCCCATCTGCAACCTTATAAGAGTAAACATGGAAACGGATGCGTTTCTGGTTGATTACAACTCCTGCAATTCGCTGCTGAATGCACACACTCATTAAAAGAAAATGGTTGTTAGTCCACCAGCTATGCAGCAGATGAGAAATTAAGCAAGACTGAGGTGAAAGGACTGGACAAACAGTACATAAAATGAAGATAGGCAGTTTTTTTCTCATTAGAACCAGTTACTCAAAGTGGAGATCTGTGGATTCATAAATCTTCATAAATGTGCTTATGGTTCCAATGTAATTAGAAGATTCTAAATTGAAAAGAACTGGTACCTCAATGCTGAGGAACATCTTGGATGTTCAAGTTGAGGAAACTTCAGACAGTTGGAATTACTGCATTTTAAGTTTAAAAAGAAATAGTAAATTATTTGCTTTAATAAGGATCGTAAGAAAAAGGACAAATACTGAAATCTGAAAAGAATCCTGGAGGACTATAAAATTAATCTGGTTTTACTTAGTTTATGATTTTGCAGCCCAGAATTTTCTAGTGTGTTTCCAGAGCCTCTTTTTCTAGGAATCCAATTTGCAAACGTGTTGAACATCCTGCAGCTCCTATTGGCTTTGCTGAGAGCTGCAGTTTTGAAAACTGAAATGTTTTGCGGAGATAGGAAGAGACCTAAACAGGAGAGAACAGAGACTGCAGTGATCTGCTGAAAAAGGCTGTGGTATATAAGAAATATTGTACTTTTTTTGATGGGAGGCAGGTAAGACAGCAATTAGATTTGAGTAAAGAACACTGATACTTTGCTATGTAGAACCAAAAAGCCCTTTGAAGGACCTGATAGCACATGTGACAACCTCAAAGCTTAGTTCTGCAAAGGGCCAGGAAGGGAGTTGGGGTTTGAAATCCATGAGCTGCAGAAGATTCCCTTGTAAAAGCAGAAGTACTTTTCACTTCATACTTTGCCACATAATATCCTCCTTGCTGGCACTAATGATGTGGAGACATTTTTCTATCAAATGGTTTCTGACAGTTCAATTGCCAAAAATACTCAAGTGGCAGAATGCAACTGCAATTACTAACAGTGTGCTTGCCCCAGAGTCTGTAAATTCTCTCATGAAAGCCTAAAAAGCCCATTCACGTTGTCTAGAAATAGCAGCAATAACCATGGTAATAAGTTCTTCTCTTTGTTGCTGTGGTTCGATTCTTTTCATGGGTAGGCTGCAAAAAAGCCATTTGATTTTTCTGTAGCTGCCTCTATTGTAAAGAGATGTTTCTGTTCTCCAGGAACAACAGCACTACTGAAAGCTCTGCAGTAGCCTAGTTACCACATTCTGAAATTTAGCTGAAGGGGGGAAAGTTAGATCCCATTTCAGGTGAGATTGAACCCAGTTTTGTGTTTGGGCTATGGTCTGGAGTAGACGATGTGTCCCGAAGGAGGGTGCTGAGGAGGGAGCATGCCCTGGGGAGCAGCATGGCCAAGAGGACAGGGTACTTGCTAGGGATTCGGGTTCTGCCAAAGCCAAGTGAGTTAGTGCACATCACGTCACTCCTATGCAACTACTTACCAATTTAAAGAGAACCTAATGACTTCTGCCATTCTTGTGGTGTTTGTCTGTCCACATACAAGTTGTCTGTTTGTGTTGCTCGTGCGTGCTTGGAGGTTTTCCTTCATTATTCGCTTGAACTGTAGTGCAGTCCATCCAGAGAACGTAAGATTTGGAAATTCTTTCCATCTAGAGTAGTTTTACTCTGTTTAATGTGGCTGAATAAGCTGTGATCCTGCAAATTGCTCCTGGGCAGATTTCTGCAGGGAGCACCACTGACAACGATAGGGTCTATTAAGATGTAAGATATGTCCATAAAGAATATCATGAAGGACTGGGACACAGGAAACGAATAAGAAGTATTTATGTGAGGCAGCTTGTCTGTGCCAAGTTACTCACATACGTAAGGGTTTGCAGCATTACGGCTCTAAATCTAGTACTTAGAGACTGCTGTTGAGTCAGCTTTGATGCTTGTTAGAAGCAAGAAGCATGAATATAGACTTACTCTCCCTGTTATTAAAGATTATTTTATCCTGTAAGGTTGTTGTCATGGTATGATGCTTGAACAATTTACAAATGTAGCTTCAGAATATAAATGCCTTTGCTTCTGTAAGCTCTCCGAATCAGAAGCATTGAAGTTTTCAGCAGCTATTTATCAGAGCACTTTGAATGATACAAGCTTTTGTTTATTTAGCTTGAATTTCTAGGGCATTCCAAGAGATAAATACTGGAAACAGCTGTCATTGAACAAACTCAGAATTTATTTATAAAAACTTAATTTTCAGTGTTGTGAAGTGTCTTGAGAACTTCCATGGGGGCGGGGGGGGAAACCCCACAACAAACCATGTTTACTTTGCAATTAATATTGTATTAGAGGTCATGCCTGTGCTAGTAAGCGTGGCTGTGAATGTTTTGGGCACGGAGGCCAGCTGGTACAGAATGACCCACATCCATACCATTAAAAGTCTCTTAACCTACAAAACATTCCCATAGGAGTGGAAACGGTGCCAACTCTCAAACTGTGCCTGGGATTGCATGGGAAAATGATAGTTGGCACAGGTCAAAATTGTGCCAGGAACCCTTCTAACAGCTTAATAGTATAGACGGTCATGGCCCAGGGCATAGGAGCATCCCTGGGCACTGCTGCGCTGTAAGTTTGGGCACAGCTGGAGTCACAGGTACAGCTGCTAAATTAACTTTGCAATGCTTTTAATGCAGTGTATAAATAGGGTTGCTTTGTTGCAGAGGGTGTCCCAGAATGACATTGCTGCTTTCGCTGAGAGGAAGATTTCATGTCACACTTTGAAGAATATTAGTGTTATTTTTTTTTTCTACGTAACTTTAAAACCTACCAGCAGCAGAGTCAGATGCATGTATCCTCTAACGTTAAGCTCTAGTTCTTCACAACAGTGAAAATCATTAAACTGACAGAGAGATATTTCTGTAAGTCTTGAGTTTGTTTAGTAAACAGATATTATCCACAGATCACTATGCAACAACGATGTTCTTTGTCAGTTAAACTACTGATGTTGTGTGATGTCTGGTTTTATTTTCTCCTTCACACATTTCACCTTTTCCACTTTGCCAGTACTTAGACTCCAGCCTCGATTCTTTTCACAGGAGAGCATCTGGGTAGGGAGACCAAGGACAGGTTTGGAGATTTTAAAGGCAAGATGCAAGATGTTAGCATAGAGATGTTTCTGCACTTGCTATGTAAATGACTTAACATTTCATGAATGCAAAGTAAATCAGTTCTCTCATGTTGCTTGGGTTTAATCATTTTTGATTCTTGGTTAGCATATTTCACAACCAAAGCCTGAATTTTTTATTCTGCATTTGTCAATGATGCAACAATCACCTTGTTATGTAGGACGAAGAATTATGTGTGTGGAATTTGGGCTGAGCTATAAGCTTCTAGGAGAGCAAGAAGCTATTGAGACATCCTGAGACTGTACATAATACAATGCCCTATATTGGGCTCTCTGACAGAGCCATGTTAATTTATCTCTGTTCTAGCAGATGACAGCTCTGCTTTTCCCATCCTGGGCTTCTCCAAAGCAGCAGAATATTATTTATTTTTCAAGTATATCAAGTAATAGTTTTTTCCAAGTCTTCTTAGACAGAGTATCCCAGACTTTGTTGTTACGGTTTAATCTAATTTGAATTGACAATCGGTACCAAATATCAAAAAGTGTTGTGTTTCATAGCAAAACCCGAGGGTGAAGCTAAGTGGAAACAACTTAAAGTGAGTCATATCATAGTTAGTCCAATGACTTGGATGTGACTCTAATCTTCGTTTCCCAGGAACTTGGTTTCTTCACCTTTTTCCAGCTTGCAGAAGAGCAGATCTTTCAGGAGTAGATCTTCTGGATAATGCACCTGTCACATTGAAGCCTTTGCATTTTCTGGGGTACACTATGATTTGCTTCTTTTACAAATGTTCATCACATGACAGGAATGTGATAAAAATTCTGGATTTGAGATCCAGCAAAAGTCACTGTTGAACAAAACGCTGCCAATAAATTCAGCTTGGAAGATTATTCTATTCATTCACAGCCTGTGATTCTTTTGTGAAATGAACATCTAAACAAACCTAGTTATTGAATGCAGACTGAAGATCCCTTTTGGCTTGTTTAAGGTGAAATCTTTTCTAGGGAAGGGGAAAAGTAACTTTCCATTACTGACCAAGAATACCTATGTACTCCCAGTCATCTTTATTTCACCTGATCTGCAATTCAAAAAGTTGTATTCAGAAGGTAGAATTTATAGAGATTAGTACATTTGAATTCCTTATTCCAAGTGGCTTTAGCAGTGTTTAAGTCAGCTTCGCAATAAGTTTGTGTGTTAAAACAAAAATTAAAAGATTTTTAGATAATGACTCTAATGAAAAAGTATTGCCAAGAAGCTATCAAAGAGATCAAATGTACTTAGAAGTGCCGTGAAAAGAATTTTAAACAGAACACGTGTAATGGCGGCCTAGATTCAAATCCATGGTACCTTTGCTAGTGTAAATGGATGCCATTGCAATAAAACTTTTATAGTCTAACTTTAACCTGCTTACCTAGAAACAATAAAGTATACTTTACCTTTTGTTTTGGAAAAACAGTGGCTCTGCTCTTGCAACTGGCAGTGAATTAGAATGACAACCAAATTATTCCCAGCCGTGCTTCAGCA
>NW_009627367.1:0-33131 GCF_000690535.1 Cariama cristata | reverse complement strand
GACAAAGCCCCTTGCCTACAATAAAGTGAATGAAATGCGAGAAACTGGGCGTTTGCAATCCAGAAGTTGACAGTTTGCATTACCGAAAAAAAAATTGGTGCAAGTTTTATTGAAGATTGTTACAAGTAAAAAAAAGTCCTTGAGGCTGCGAATCAGTATCTTCAAAGAGTTTGGGTCTGTCTTGGCCTGTCGTTACTTCAAGAAGTGGCCGAATTTGTTCTAGCAAAGGAGAGGGGATGGATGGCTTTTCTTTAAAAATGCTATGCATTTCTGCTAGTTTATGTTCAGATAATGTAGAGTTACACAGTCAATTAGGTTAACAGCAGTGTAGCAATGCCAGTGTCTTAAATACAACTACTTCGTAACTCCTGTAAGTTTTTGGGTGACCAAAGCTGAACTGCCTAGAACTTCACATCTGTGTGGTAAGAAAGATAAATGGGCAGAAATACTGACTTTACCATAGCAAAGAACATCTCTGGCTGTATTTTCTGGATGGTGCCATCATTCCCTCTTAATCATAGAGACAGATGGAGAGCAATTCCTTCCCAGTCACGTATAGGGGAAAAATGACAATTTTAATGCCTATTTTGTGAGTATTTTAGTATGCTCCACTTAGAAAGATGAATTTTCTAGTTTTTGACTTTGCCACTGGTTTCTTTTATTTAGTTAGCTATCTAGCCAAGCAAAGCCTGGGGTTGTGTGAAAAAGAGAAGATGTAATCTGTACCTTAATTCCTTCCCTTCCCTTACCAGACATAGTGTGCCGGTGCCTCTCTGAACATTTTCCCCGTTAGCTGCAGACTGAACCTGGTAACAATGTGGTTGGGTTGGATTCCCATCCCAGGCAGACAGCTCTGTTTGGCCTCAAGACCCCTGGGTTTGTATGGCTTTCAATCATGTGAAATGCTAAATTGACAGTTACTTTCAAGTTCATGCCATAGCACCAATTCCCTGCTGCTCTACACTGTGTGGTTTCATAGCTGCCCTTTGTATTCAGTTTCTTCTAAATGAGCTTCATTTGTTGACAGATTTTGAGATTTTCATGGTTGCCCTGTGCATTTCAATGCACAGTCCTAGTCTTTGGTCTTGAAATAATTTATAGCATAATGAATCGTTATAGTGCCGTGTGATAAAACCACATGGAGAGGATGGAATCTAAATGGAAGAATGTGTTCACAAAATGTTTTAGAACTGATCCGTGCCTGCAACAGTTCCTGAGTGCTTTCTATGACCGCTGGTAGCCCTGCTGCTCTCTGCAATGTCTCTTCCAAGGGTAAGAGTGGTAAGAGTGCTTGGGTCAGGCTATCGAGTGGCCTCAAGTGGTCTGTTTTCTCCTCCTTTTCCGTCTGCATGCATTCCACATGTCTTTCTGAATGAAAATTTTTCGTATATAAAATGATGAGTGCTTCCCTGCCCTACATATAGGAATATGTTGCATTAGTGCCCACAATATGCTTTACAGATATGACTGCATAACAGGTTATAACCACAGTATATGTTAAGATATACATGCATGCATATTAAAAAAAAAGGGAGCTTAACATAGTGGTGTTACGGGATTTTTTTGATCAGTGAAATAACAGATGTGACTTGAATCCTACAATGTGAAAAAAGTTTCAAATTCATATTAGTAATTTTCTGCCTCCTTTTATTAGCAGCATTTTTACTGCAGCTAATAAGGAACTCAAGATGTTCTCAGATCTTGAATAAGTTACAGCAAAGAGGATATAAGCTCTGCAGCCATTTTAACCACCTTCTCCATCATTAAGACTAGAACACATTCTCCTTTTGTGCCTCGACCAGTTTGTGTGGTCTTTTGGTTTGTGTTGCTACAGCAGATTTTTTTTGCTTTCTCTTCATTGTTTTATTAGATGGTTCTACTTTGAGTTGCCTTTCATTTCAGTGATGCTATTCAGCACGAAAGCTATAATCCTAGAATCGTGCTCTCTTCATAGCAGAACTGATGGGAAATAACTTTGTTCGGTACTTTACATATGGTAATAACAGTAACTCTTGACATTTGCTGCTCTTTGTGGTTATTTTAGGTTTTGTACAGCAAAACAAACAGGCTATTGGGTCTGGTACTGGCCTGTAATGGAACAATTAAACTGTTTCTGGTCACTCACGTGAGGATGCATGGCAGTGGTTATTTGAGTTTCTCAATATCCTTGTTATTCCTGAAGTGTCTGATTAAGTTTTGGAGAAGTTAGAACAAATGCAAATCTGTCCCCAAAATAAGTTTGTATCCTCAAGTAGAAGAAAAGGGTGTAACTGTGTGCATGTCGCATGCATATATCTGTATATTTGTATTGTGGACATTCTTTCTGGTATCATATGAGGCTCAGGGTGCTTGGTACTGCAGGAATGATGTTGGGAAATGGCTGGTAGTTCATTGAACTTCTCATCTGAGCAGACGAGGGTTTGATAAAGAAAAGAAAGGCACAGTAAGTTGACAAGTGGGATAACTTAATTTGGGGTATTTGCAAAATACCCAGTTTCATTTAGACAAAAAAAAAGAAGAAAAAAGAGAAGAATAGAGGAAAAAGTAGTTTTTTAAAAAAGTATCCTTTCCATCTAAAGATTGTCTGTCCTCATCATTGTGTACTTGTATCTCTTATACATTCTGCTATTTACTTCTGTGGTCACTGGGTACTTAACAGCAACAACTATTTTTTTGAGCTGTGGACCATTTTGTCACACATTAGCAAAAGGAACATGACATTTGAAGCATACCAGTAAAAGGATACTTTGTGGTCCCGGAAGAGTCCATAAGAATAGCAATCACTCACTTGGTAGTCTGGAGCTTTCTAAAAAACAGCAGGCTAAAGGGCAAACTTGAACCACTGAAGGACCTCAGGGTAGTTAAGGAGTTTATCCGTTAGCATTTCTTGCCACTCTGCTCTGTCTACACTGTAGATACTGAATAAAAAGAACTTTGTCTTCCTAAACCCCCATCCATTCAGTTTTGTGTTTCTGAAGTATTTTCTCAATGAAATTATGAAATTGATGACAAGCCATGCTGTTTTCATCTTTTCAGTTCCCCACAACATTGTGACATGTACCATATTTGAAGTATAACTGCAAAAGTGTTTCCTGTGATATTTAATTGAGAATCTATTGTGAAATCAGTGTTTGCTTAATATCAAGCCTGCTGCTTTGATTAGGTGAAGGACTTGGAAGAGGAAGGCGTTGGGTACAATTTTCATTTTCAGGACACATAATACTCAGAATGGGAGCTGAAGGGATAGCAGTGGGTTCATTTGTACAGAACTATTTCAGTCATTTCTAATGATTTACCAGGAAGGAAAACCAAGGTGGAGTTGGCAAGCTTATAGAGTTTTAAGCTGTAAAATGTGAAAGAGGACAAAATCCATTGTGAGGAATTACGAGGAAAAAGTTGTAGAAGACGCCATCCAGAGATGTATGGTTTCCTGGTGCTGACAACCACAATAGGGTGCTGCCTTTAATGCAGGCAGCTTACACTGTCGCTCAGATTCTCCTCTAGCTTATGCAGACATAACTCCTTTGACATTAATAAGTTCCTGGAATAGCTGATAGAAGAACTGAACTGAAACCTGTCCGGTATCTTTTGTTGGCTTCCCCTTAAACACCTGTAGTCCTCTTGCCCATTTTATATTCTTTAATGAGACAACAAAACCTGATCCTAAATGAATGAGTTAATAGTTTTGTGTATGTTTGCATGGGTGCATTTAACAGTCTCAGGTTAGTTCTTTGTTACCATCCAAATCAAATCAACCGTCTCCTGATATTAGCAATTCTTTCTGTTGTATGAGCTGTATTGCTTGCAGTATTGAACAGATTTTTCTTAAAGCAATCAGGCTGAAGTAAAAGGTGAACTCTTGTTGAAACAGGTTGTTGAAGGGATGCAGAGGTGTTCAAAAGCTTCTGTTGCATGTATGCTGTTGGGCATAGAGAGAATACCTAATCCATTTGTCTTCTGTTCATAAGAAGATCAAAACAATTTGTTTGTTGTTTATGGAAACAGAAGCGTTTCAGGAAAAAAATTGTATGTGTGTATATATACATAAATCGCAAAAAAAAGTCAGATGGATTTTCTGTATGCAGAGAAGTGTACAGTTTGTTTAGCTTGCATTAATTTGCCCATGTAATGAGGCTAGAGAGAGTAATGGCCTGTGCTTTGCTTCAGGTACTTCTATAAAAAGTATTCAAGCACAGAATTATTCATGGCTGCTGGACAGTAAAGCTGCTCAAATCCTTTCAAAATTAAACCTGGTGGTCAAAATACCAATGTCTTAACCAGATCAGTGACTTTCAAAATGAAATACAAGTACTTCCTTTTGCTTTGGCATGGATATATTTATGTTTAGTGTATCATAACTGTAGTAACTTAAAAGTAACTGCTTTTTTATTGAAGAAGCAATGTGACTTTCCTTAAAAACAGATTTAAATGTGTTATTTCATAGATAAACAATGACACTTGGCAACATTGTTTGATGTGCAATACTCATTTTTGTCCAGAGGACTTATTTCTACTCTGTATCTTCCACTGAGATATGCATATAAGCAGCCCTTTTGTGTGCCGTATTTCTCAATTAAATTCTCCTGCAAAATCACTTTGCTACTTTGCCTGAAAAGATAAAGGCGTTCTCCAGCAGGAAATCTTAAATCAAATTATAAGATGCATATTTCTCACTTCCTTTTCAATAATGTCCAATTCGCTTTTCTTCGTGTTAATGAGTTCCTTAGATCTACCTTTTGATAGAAAATCACAATGTAAAGAAAGAAATGTTGTTATAAGAACACTGCAGTAATTGTAGCCCTTGTGTCCTGAACTTGATTCTCTCCTTTGCATTTTGACCTGGTGTCAATAGGTCACTGATGTATTTGCATTTTGACAAATTTCTAGTCTATTTTCACTTTGTGCAAATGAATTGTCATAGCCATGAATGCTTTGCATAAATAGCTTATCATTTCATTAAACTTTGATTTATAGCTGTCACACTGGAGTGTTTGTGTTCTTCAGCCCTTCTGTTCAGTAGACACTAATCTGCTAGACAGTATGATTTGATCATTTATCAGATATGTTTTGCTCTCAATTTACTGCAGTCAGCTTAACTGGATTCTCAATTGTATTTTGTTTAGCTTTTAATTCCATTCTTTTTTGTCTTTTTTTTTTTAAATTTTAGATGGATGTTTTTGAGTGGCTTTATTCTTTGATTAGAGCACGTGGCATTACCACATATACAGGTATTGATCATTATTCATAGGTGCCCAGGTATGAATGTCCTGTGACATCCAGTAAGCAGAAGATACTTATGTTTCTGGACATGCTGTCGTGTGTTCAAACAATTTAAAAATCTAGTAGGAGGACTTCTATGTATGAGCTCTTGCACAGGTGATAGTGACCTGGAGTTTTAAGGTTGTGTAGGATGGGCAGGAGGACAGCGTGGAGTTTTCCAGAGGAGCTGCTGGCCATGGAAGGAAAGGCCCAGGGCTCAGCTCCACCCAAGTGAAGTGCTGCTGTCATGGGGGTGTCTGGTTCTGGGCCAGACCACTGCAAACCCCAAGCAACCTCCACCTCCTCCACCCATAAACTGGAGCTGTGAGGAATCCCAGATCCCATCCACTTGCCTCTGGTTGGGTTTGAGTGGAGTAGTGGTGATTATTAGCACCTAATTCACACTCTTCTGTGGTTTATTGGAATGGTTTCCTGAAACTTTTAATACCTGTAAAACCGGCTTCTTATATTTTGAATCCCTGTAATTCTACATGGTCAATATACTGGAGAGTAGTCCATCAGTCAGATGAGGCTGTGGCCCCTTGGCTTTAGGGGATGTGCTAGCCTTCAGACAGTCAGTGTGCTCTCCCCCGGTGCCACAACGTGTATATAGCGCGGTCTTCGTTTTGTCTTGACCTTCAGTGAATCTAGGCTTGCAACAGAAACACCTTGATGATGAATGTTTTCATATTCTGAACGCTGCTTAGGTGGGCATAAAGTTAATCCACTTGATTGAATTTGGAGCTGCTAAAGCAGAATTCTGCATTTTGGGGATTTTACAGAGTAATAAAAACAAACAAAAAGAACCCCAAAGAGAAAAACCTATGATGCGGTGGTTGTTTAGATGCACACAAGCTTGGCCTTAAAATATTCATGACATGCAACAGCATAAGGGGAAAAGGATCTTTTATATTGTCTTCGCTGTGTTTGCAGTTAACCCTGGAGTCCACAAGAGCCAAGTCAAACCCAAGACATTTGCTTTACTTTCTCAATGGGTGCAGGATACCGTAGAGGCACATATACCTTAGTGCAGCTATTTTTCCTTTTGCAGTAAAACTAAATTAAAAAGGAATTATTGCAATAAGCCATGTAATTTCTTTGTTTCTGTATTTTCAGGCAACTTAAATTTCTCTCCCTGAAATACAGATTTTTATTTTTTTTGTTGGTATAGCTTGACTGTCACATCAGTTCAAAATTAGAAACCAACCTTCTACTAACTGATATTTCACTCTCTTCATTTTTGTTAATTATTTTGAATTTCTAACACTTTGTATGGAGCTGAAAAAGCCCCTGAAACAAAACCCAACCCAGTTCTCCTTCTTCAAAAAAATGGAGAATAAACCTTTCAGTTCTTCCCTTTTTCTGACCTGGAAGGGTTAGCATTGATACAGCACAATGAAACTGCAAAAGAATTAAACCATGTAGCATTACATGTAGGCACTGTCTTTTTCAATGCCTATTGATACTTTTGAAATCACTCTGAACTGGTCAGACCATTTGTTAAGTTTGTTTTAATTAAAAATCAGGACACTAAGCTCCCTTTGATTTTTCCCTAGGAAGGTAGAAAACACACTAACGTCACTGTGCACTGTTCACCCCCTGAGACTTTTTCTCTTTTTCCCCACCTCCTCCCAGGATACACGCACCTTCTTCTTCTGGACACTGAATTCACTAGGTATTAGGGTGCAGATGAGTTAAATGAGAGAAGGGGCAGGCTCCCGCTGCCTGTGCCCTTCACACTGACGTGAGAACATGCCGTAGGTGATAAAGGCATCTTATAAAAAGCTTTAAAAGCAGTGATGTAGCCTTGCACACCATTCAAAGTAGGAAACATTTTAAAACTTTTCAGCAAATGATGTCAAAGGAAATTAGAGGAAAAGGTTGCGTATTTGAACACTGGAAGTGCAGGGAGCCCGCAAAAGGTTGATGCCTGTTGTCTTCATGCTACTCTGAGAAACAATAACAGCTAAATTGGATATAATTCACTAGTCTGATGCTGCCTATTAAGTACATAAGCAAAAGAAAGCTCCAAGTCTTTTCTCTTTAAATTGCAGATAGAACACATTAATATTCATTTTGTTCTGTGCCATCGTCTCGTGTTTCAACCCTCCAGATGATAATTAAGACAACAGAAGATAAAATTTTGTGCTGTATAAAATTGCATTCAAACCTTAACAAATAAGAGATTATGCTGTCCAGCAAACAAAATATAATTGTGCTGGCACACTTGTGAATGAGAGCCTAAAATAGAAACTCTACTCTTTATAGGTCATGTAAAAAGTCATCATCTCTTTCATTATCTGTACTATATGGATGAAAAAAACTGATTAATTTAAAAGAACCTTGGCTTATTTACTAACAAGGTTATTTTCTCATTGATTGCTAGGAAGTCTAGTTCCTTTGGAAGGAGTTGCAAATTATGAGTAAATCAATTGTCAGCCTGTGTAGACACATCTGCCACTTATGTGCTGGCAGCGTAGGCTTGTGTGTACATGGTTTATACGGCAACTTTGGATGTACCTTGTTTGAATGAAACTTCTGGGTCTGGACAGAGGTGGAAGGGCAGCAACCAGGCAGCATCGTATCATGAAAGGGCCAGTCTCCTAAGCTTCTTTCAAAAGCTTAACTGTCAAACAGGATGTGTCTTCAAGGAAAGACCAAAAGCAAAGAAATGTAAAATTAGACCAATGAATTAATATTCAGGCATAAAATTTTAAAATTCCCAGGATAGAAGTGTGCAAAAACACAACATCTCAAAGGTGGTAGGTTTACCAGGCCAGCCTGGCTGGACTTGCTCAGAAACAGAAGCAGAGTTTATTTCTAGGAAACTGAGAGCCTCCCTGGGGCTTGTTAGCAGGGGATTGTCACTGGCACAAAGCTGCGGGCAATAGTGCAGCTCCTGTCTGGAGGGGACGGGATTTTGGGTGCCCTGTGTGAACTGTTCATCTGTGGTTCCTGGATGCCTGTTGTGCATTATGCCCAAAACTTGTTTTATTAACACCACCACCCCCCCCCCCCCCCCCCCCCCGTGTCTTTCAAAGTTCCTCCTTTGTTCATCTACTGTGATTCAGACTGTAAAAGTGGGACTGTGTTCAAGTGGGAGCAGTGTCCATTATTCTGGATTGCTCCTTTGATAAATAGCTATTCCTCTTGCATGCTATTTGTCTGACACCTTTTCTTGCCAAGCTGGGAGGTCCTGACCCAAAGTCCTTTTATGTCAGCAGAAAAACTTCCAATGACTTAATGAGTGGAGGTAGAGCTTTCCAAAATCCCAAAGTAACATAGGAGCAGAAACCACAGTGACAGTCAGCAGAAATACGAGACCCGTGCTGTGCTTCCTTGCATCTCTTGCTAGATCATTTTAGACATCTCCAAAATATTTTTCCCCTCCAGTAGCAGATGGAGTACAAGGGGCTCCAGTGTACCTGTGTTACTTAAAAAGTCTTTCAACTTTGCAGAAGTTCAAGAACTTTGACTCTGCTCTCCCAAAAGAGAGAGAAGTGTAAAATGAATTTGAGGCTAAACTGATTAGAGCTTTCCATTTCGGAATCAGTGTGAGACACCTCTATCCAGGTGCATTTGATTAAGTGGGGCTGAAAAATGTTTGTTAGCAAACCAACTCAGAAAGTACAAGGAGAGCTCTCCAAAATAATAAGAATAAAAAGTTAAGAAGGAAGAATTAGTATTTAGACACTTTATGCTGATTTTTATTGCTTTCAATTGCATCTCTTGTTGTCTTTAGCTGGGCCATCAGAATGCTTATCAAAATAATTTAAAAAATAAAGTGGCTGTTGGTTTTAATGGCAATGACAATAAAGCTGATGCTTGAGCATGCAGATTTCCTGGCAGAATTGCAAATTGGTTAGAACCATGTGAGTCTGGAGAGCCGACATTTATCGGGCAAAAATGGGCATAAATCATGGTCAGGTCTACTTGCATCCTGCAAAACAGGAAAAATCCCATGAAGCCAAAGCCAGCAGCAAAGCCTGATTAAATATTTCACCTCTGCTTTTCCTGTAAATCTTTCACAAAAGCCCTTCCTTGTGGATATAAGAGAAAACCACCAAGCTGGAAACAGTAATGTATTGGGAATGAAACCAGTGTTTCTTTCCACTTTGAATTCTGCGAAACTGTTATTTTGACCACTTATGGTCTTGTATTTTCCAGTTAATTGTTTCTAGTGTGAGATGCCTGCAGCTAAGTAGATGTGCTTACATAAGGGAGGCCTCACTTGCCACAAAAGCCTATATTTCCTTTTCTACCAAACCAGAATCTATGAAACTTCATTCTGGAGGTGCTAATTTTTGATGTTTTCAGGACTGAACTGGTGCTTTGGCTCCCATTTTGTTTGCAATGGGAAGATCTAACCTGGATATCAGTAGCATTTCATAAGCCACCGCTTTCAGATTAGTGTGCTAATTCTTATTCCTGCAGTATGAATTTTGTAAGGATTGTAAGAAGGGGAGAGATATGAGGCATGTGGTCAGAAGGGCTTGACTTGACTGAGCTTGGAAACTTAGGAACCAGTGGCCAGGACCAGGGTAGGCTGGCAAGCTACAGTGCAATCTGAAAAGGTGCCATCAGAGCTATGTCCAATTTCTGCAGAAATGTCACGTTCCTGCAGGATGTCTTCGTTTTGACAAATGCCATTTTGTGATCAAAAGCATTCCATGGAAAATATCTAACCCACCGCATGCTCGAGTCGAGCTTTTCTCTCTTTAGTCCAATATTCTATTTTTCACTGAAAGAGACCATGTCCTTTTGATTCTGTTGCAGAACTGCTCTGCTTTAAATCTAAAGGAGCCATTTGTATGCTGTTTCTTTGTAATTAAAATTCTTATCCCAAAAAATGTGTTTTCCATTAAAAATTCCTGCCCTGCACTAATAAATCTAAATCTTGTAGCTAGTGTCTCTGGAAATATGTATTTTGCTGTATGCCACATATAAACATTTATTTCCTGTTTGAGAAAATGTGGTTTTTACCATCTGTAATATTCATATTAGTTTCTTGGGGGGAAAAGTTAGGGTGACAGAAACATGAGACAGGCATTCCTAAACACATTAAGAAAGCAAGACCTTGTGACCAAGGCAGAAAAGATGTTTGTTACAGAGCCTAGTAAACTTTTTCATGTACTTTTTTTGTTTCTTTATTGCCAAACTTGCATTATATGAGGTATTAAATTTATGTTGGAGACCAAAGCTATTCAAGTTCATTTGGGTTTTGGTTTTGAATGCAAGTTTTTCGATATTTAAGCTATTGTCATTGACCGGCCTTTGATATGGCAGTTACAGAAGGGGAGGATTGCTCTACATGGAAGAGACAGTCCTGAGAATCAGTGCATTTTTGTTTTACGTGGCCGTATGTGGAATAGCTAACAGGAAGATTGCTTTCATTCACTTTATTTCAGCTGACAATTTGAGTTTTGTCAATAAGATATGGTAGTACTTTATGAAAACTCATCACAAACTGGCCTGCCATCATTCTTGCTTGCTCCAGCCAACTCATTCATTCTGTCAGTGCTTTAAAATCTTATTTTAGAATTTAATTTCCATTTCCTGCACAAAAGGGAGACCCACAATGCCGTGTATTGAATTGCTTTTATAACAGAATTGGCACGTTAACACTTTCCTTTTACCAGTGAGGTTTTCTGAACTTGCATAGGTTCTTGGTCAACTGAGCAACTGAAAAGATTTAGCTCACTGCATCATTTTGCTCTGAACTCTTTGAAATTGCTGTTGAATCTCCCGTTCTTCCAGATCCTTTACCTGCTTGTTCGGCACTGTCTTTCTAAATTAGATATTCAAGTAATAGCTTAGGATATTATAGAACCAGTTTGAATCAATTTCTCTTTAAACTTGAATAGGGTTTTTTTTTATTCCCAAGAAAAACATTCAATCTTGGTGTAGCATTTTCCAGGAATGGATACTATCCTCCAACCATCAGAAAACACTTCCAATGATAGACTAAAAATAAAACAAAATATTTGCAGTTAGAATAATTAACCAGAGCTAGTCCAGTTTCCTAGATCTTGTTTTCCCTTTCTTATCAACATGAAATTAAAAAAAGCTGCAGTCGCTTTCTCTGTAAACCAGGTTGGTTTTTTAACCAGTGTGACCTTCTTACTCAATTTTTGTGGCTTCTTGTGCCTCTTGTAAAGTGTGCTTCAACAGCTCCCAACTGTTATACACGTTTTTCCATTTAAATGTTTTTTCCCCAACAGATTTAGTTCATAATTATTTTCAGCTTTGAGAGCCTGACTTTCTAAATCACAAAGCATTGTGCCTGTGTGCTTCCTTTATGTACTGTGTGTTAGTGGTTTGGTGTCTCTTCTGTATATCCACAAATGTGTAATTATATTTAAAAAAAACAAAGCAGGTCCATCTCAGGTTAAGCTTAGTTGTGTGGTCTTTGAAAATAACGTAGTAGGAACAGGACCCTTACTTGCTACGAGGAGACCACAACAAGTCTTGTTTCTTGTTTTCTTTCTTGGCAAATCTTTTTTTCTGGGAAATTACTAAAGCAGGTTGGAAAATTAACCTGTAGCTCTCTGTAAATGAATATATTGGAGAGAAAAGAAAATTTCTTTTTGTTTGGTGAGACACTGGTGCACCTGAGTGTGCATCATCCAACCATACTGGAGAAAGGGCTGTCAGTTGGCACATGCTTTGGACAGAGCTTCAAATAGAGACATTGTGATTTTTAGCTGGTTTCTTCCAAGAAGGCCAACAATTTCTATCTGATAGAGATGTCTGTGAGGGGAAAAAGAGAATAAAAAAAGTAGCATCAAAATTCTAGTGTTCTGACAATGTCCGCATTTAGTATGCATTTATGGCCTGACCATCACAGGTTCTCAGCATTAGATTTTATGTATTCAGTACCTCTGGAAATCAGGCTGTTAATATTGACATATGCCCTGGAGCCACTGAGGGCAGAGCAAAAAATTATAACGCTGTCATTAGTATTCAGAGATGACCTGGCTGGGCAATGGGAGTTTGTCCCTCCAGCAATCAAGGAGGAGCTTGACTGCTGAAGGAGTTTGAGGTCAGGTTTAAAAAAAAGTACCAAAATCCACTACCCATGTTTAAATTACAGAGAAGAACAAGCAAAAAATCAAGCAATATAAATAGCAACTCAGAATTCCCCAATACTGGCATGTATGTCACTTTTTTTCCCATTTTCCTGGAAGAATCAAATGCTGTATTTAGGGAATGGGTTTCAGATTTTGCAAATATTTTCCTAGTGCTGTTCTAGAAAATGAGTTTGTTGGCATATTGTTATGTGGGGCCTGTTCTGCTAAAGCATTGTAATGCCGTCTGTTTCTCAAGCTGATTTGGCTTTTACAGCTCAAATGTTATATCCTACTTTTAGAACATATGGTAACTCCTTTCAGGAGACATACAGAGATATGCATCTAATTTCCAGAAACGGGTCGTTGCCTTTGAGTGAAAGACTGCAAGTGCTTTTCATCTTGATTTTCCTATTCCTACTATTCTATCTAGACTTTCTCTTCACTCCCTGCCCCGCTTCTGCTGCCTCCCGTAAGCCCTCCTTGCATCCCAGAAAAGGAACTTGCTGGCAGCTTTTGAGTTGTAGCAAAGGAAAAGAAACAACGCTCCCTTATCCAAGTTGTTTCATGCAACACAGTTTTACGGAGTAGGTGTCGGTGACAAACGCTGTTATGTGGCTCCCATGCAGACTGTGCTTTCCTGATGAAGTATTACCGGAAGATTGGGTTGCTCACGTAGCCCCGGTCTGTGTTCATTGATGGAAAGGCTTAGCACAGACGGGGTTTGAGCTACTCAGCCTGAATCTTTCAGAGCCGCTCATGGAAAGAGGCTACATCCCATGCCACTCTCTTACAATGATTTCATTCTGCATTCACTTTGGATGTGTAGGAGGTTTTTTCTTTTCTGTCTTACTTTTTTTTTTTTTTTAAAGTCTACGTGGCAACATGAACGATAATTGGCACTAATGACCACTTTGTACTCCTCATTGCTCTTCCTCGCTGGAAAGCTCAGTGTGAGAACCCCAACACAGCAGTGTCTTTGTGTGCAAGACAAAATGCCTTCCTTGGTGGAATGTCTCTGCTTCCCTAAGTTCACCTCTGGGTCTGGCTTTCTGTAAAGTTTTGCAGAGCTGAGGCTTTGTTCAGGGCACTTGATTTAAGGTCACTGCCAAGAGGAAGCATTTATGGACATGACTTTAATGTTACAGCTTGATTATCAGCCAGTTAACTTAAGCCTCGAGTTCAACACTGGTCTGGCCACAGAACGGTCTAAAGTATTTAGTAATCCAGATTTCATTGAAAAACAAGTCTAGAGGATGTTGCGTTACTTTGTTCTTTTCACACCTACCTCCTCGAGCTTTCCTGTGGAAACCTTATAGCATGTGTGGCTATTAATCACTGTTACGGTTTATCTTGGAGATTTTTCATTTTAGTAGGAAAAGGTCCTGCTTTTGTGATCCCAGCAGGTCCCTTCTCTCACCTTGGCTCACCTTGTTCTCTACTGTCATTCCCAGGTACCACCTGAGAGTCTGGGCCCCCTCCTTGTTCTGTGTCTGTGGATTCTTTGAAGTGAAAAAGGCAAACAAAAAGTTGAGGCAAGCGCAGGGAGCTTGCAGCGTTTCTTGAAAATACCATGAGGAAAGAAAAGAAGACTCCTGTGATTCAATAGCAGAGTAATACTGGTTAATCTCTAGCTTTTAGTTGATTGGGTTCATGATTAACTATGCTGTAGGCCAGAAGCATCCTGGCTGGCTCTACACCTGCCAGCACCCATATGGATGCAGTAAAGCCATGTTTCTGAAGCTCTGTGCCTGACCAGTTCAGATGCGTTTTAGAGGTATCTGTGGCCAACAGTTGTTAATAGTGCTGACCTTTCTTTTCCTCTTCTATTCATCATAAGTTCTTGTTGCTTGAGCTGCATGTTTTCAGTTACCCATATTTTTGCTTCATATGTATTAGATTTTTCCACTTTGTAGGCTTTCCTGTGGCAGGTACAGTTGCCACCTTCTCCGGAGGAATGTCATCCTTTATTCAGTGTCATGGTGCTATAGGCTCCACATTGACACAAAAGATATCACATACTTTAAGAATAGAGGAGCAGAAAATGTCCTCATATTCTTCCTCATGCCTTTACTTTAAGGTAGGACCCCTCTGCATGAAAACCTGCTGTGGCAAAGATCAACAGAATCAGGTTTTTCCTTCATGTGGACACAACTTTAGCAACCCCCAGCAATTTGTGTCACCCACCAATACTGTGAACACTTGACCTGCTCAGACACAGAAGGGATCCAGGACTTTAGATGTAGTTAAACTATGCTCTTAAAATACCGAGGTTTGAGTTCAGTTTTTTGAGGAAGAAATTAATAAAATAGTTTCTTCTTGAGGTAGAAAGATCTGATTTCTACCATCATTCATGCAGTAGCTCTCAGATGACCAAAGTATGCCTATCCAGGCTCTCCTTCGAATCCCCACAAAAAGAGAGGTTGAATTGACAAGTGTTTTGATATTGTAGTGGCTTAAAGCTTCAGGATGTATTTGCCTGCAATGATGCTGTGAGACTCTTATGTTATCCATTTTTTCTTATTCTTTGAGAGCCCTGTCGGTGTTAGCCAGACCTATAGGACATCCTGCTGTCAAACTTTGTCTAGGACGTGACAGTAATCAATAGCTTTCCTACAGGCTCCATCCATGAGAAACCACGCTCCCCTTCCTGGGGTGCTGTCGTGGCTGCGTGGCCTCCCTCTCTCCCAGGTCAGGGTTATCCTGGGCTGCAAAGATGTTGGAGGGTGAAGGAAGGTTTCTCTTCCAGGAGATTGAGGCTGAAACTTGAGGGCACCAGAAGCTCAAGAGGCCAAAGGGGGAGAAAGGCTGGGCTTGCTGCTGCATTTGCTGGTATTGGTGATCTGAATTCAGCTGGGGGCAACAGAAGTGTTATTTGTCACAAGCATTCAAAATTTTCAGGCCTGGTGTATGAATGGTATTTTTGCTTTTCAACCTCCAAGCTTGAGCTCTGTGGGTTTTTTTGGCACTTCTCAGCTGAAAGACTATTTGTTTAAATTTACAGTAGAAATATGAATCACTATTAATGCACAGAAAATAAGGTGGAGCACCCTGTGAATACAGTAGATTAGGTTAGGTGCTCGTAGAATAGTTTCACTGGGGATTTATGATCTGTTAAGTGCATTTCTGTAGCAGCAAATGCTGAATAACCACTTCAGTGCTGGTTCATTCACCCATGCAGATTGAGAGCGATACCAAAAGGTAATGTGCCAAGAAAGCTCTTGCCTGCTCCTGATTCTGAACACGACCTGAAAGTTTTGAGTGAATACATCTCCTTCAGATTCACAGCTTACACCTAAAATAATATTTTAAGAAGTTCTGTTAGTAATAAAGTAACAAGTGTTATTCATTCTCCAGACAGGAGTTACTAGCTGCACTAAAGTGCTCTCTGCTGATTCAGCACCTAGGCTGCTGCTGAAGTCTTAACCATGCTCCATCAAAGTTGAGTTTTATTGCTGTGTAGGTAGTTCATCCTGTAACTTTGTGCAATTCTTTATAGCACAACCCTCCAGCTTATCATAATTGCCTTCCACGGGAAGGATTTTGCAATGGATCTGGCTTTGTTGTTCTGAGCGGGTTTTAAAGCATAAAAATTGGAAAGTATTTTATGTCTTATTTCAGGAAGGTAGGTAAAGGATGGGCAGTCATTTTGCTTTGGTTGTGGTATGGATTTGTTAGAATAACGGAAGCGTCTAGGCTCTGATCTGAGCAGTTCATCTATCTGGAGTCTGGCTATAGCAGGGTGGTACAAATTAAAGTAATATACTGATTGGGAGTAGATGTAGCATTTCCAACAAAGATCCAGTTTGTACCCTCAGACCAGTAGTTTTTGTCAACAGAGACTACCCAAATTGGTGTGGAAGCAATCGTTGACAATAACCGATGAGGCTATTGAAGCATTTATGGGGAACATCCAAACATCTGGACTTTATGGGACTAGTTTGTACCCAGCAATAAAAGTTCATTGGTGTTTTTTGTTTGTTTGTTTTTAATAGAGGAAAAAAGAGAAGAAAATAGAATTGGAATCTAATCAGGTATCTGCTGAGCCATGTTAATTGTTAAGCTGAACTCCGATGCAATGTTTAAATATCTTTTTAGCACACTGAGCCATAAAAGGTTGTTAAGTTTACCTGTGTTAGGAAAATGTGGTAGCAATTCATTTACCAACATGTTATGGGTTTACAAGATGCCTTCATTTCATGGGTGGCTGGAAGATAGAACATGCTTACGTTATATTGAATTTAAGAAGCCACAGGAACACTTAAGGCTTTTAAACTGGATGTTTTTGCTTTGTGATCTTATTTGAACTCTGGCCAACCATGAGGAATGTTTTCTGTCTTACTATATATTCTTGTGTCTTTGACCTCACAAGAGACATGAAATGACAAATGTAGGTACTGGACTTTATTTACTTATTTACTTAATAGTTAAAACAAGAAAGCAAACAAAACCATGATGTATTTCACCTCTTCTCCCCAGCACCCCTTTGACAAATGACTGTTGGAGCAGTATTAAACTGTGACCTTAAAGCCACAGGCGTAATGAAACTCGGACCTGGCAGATGTGACAGACTCATCTTACATAAATCACTCTCTTTTGTCACTGCTGGCATATGGCCAATGAATCTTCTAATTATTGAATGGCTTTTATAGCTCCATTATTTATAATCACTTTTGGACAGCAGCTGGAAGACAAGGATGGGACAGAATGAAATGATATAGCACAAACTATTATCATTTGTGTAACAACTGCTGGGATTAGAAATATTTGATGATGATGTGGTTACCAGCGCAGTCTTGTTAAATGATAAAAATCCACTCAGCCTTCATTTTGTCTTCTAAGATGGGCTTCTGCCTACTGGACCTTGCCATGAACATTATTATATTAATTGATCCAGAAATAGAATATGAATCTCTCCAGACATTAACAAATTATATGTGTGAGTATCAGGGCCACTTTTACATGCGGACTTGAAGGAAAATGCATTGCAAGCATTAGTAAGACCCAGTGGTGATACCCTGGCACTACTGTTGTGCCAAATGCTGTACGGAAAAGTTTTAAGTGGCTTCTGCTTTGCAGGAGCCCTGTCTAAACCCCACTTTTTAGTAAGAATTTAACAGATTGAGAAGTTGTCTTCAGTTACTTTATTAATATTTTAACATTTCTTTTTAAAAAACCTACCTTTTTTTTTTTTTTTTTTAAAGGGAGATAATGGGTTTATAACCAGCTTAAGTTACTACACTTTATAATTATAGAGGAGCTATTTTGACTTTAACTATAGATGAGTGTATGTTGAGTCCTGTCTGCTGGGTTGAGCAGTAGCCTTGGAGAAAGGAGCATGACTGAGGTCACCCAGCCTGTACCGCCAGGCAACTGAGACTGCAAGTCCACTCACCGCTTTAGAAAATGTGAGCTGCAGGTTCTCTGCTCCTGCCTCTAAATAAGTGGGGTTTGGGGGGGTTTGTTTATTTTGGGTTTTCACAGCAATTAGTTAATATGATGACAATCAGATTCTGTGTTGGGGGCTTTTGTTTGTTTGTTTGGTGGTGTTTTTTTTTTCCTTATCTGCAGTTCTGCATTTTGTAGCACAGAAATAAAACCCTGCCAACCATGATAACTTATTAATGCTTGTTAAATACCTTCAGATAGAGATCTTCAGATGAAAGACAGTATGTTATAATCAGGGGTTTATACTGCAGATCCAACATGTGCAATCTTTATGTCTTTAAAAAATTGAATCCTTCCCTCTCGATGTAGACATCAGGGCGGCAAGAGAGAGTCTTAATCCAGATGACTCTATTGCACTTTTATCCCTTTAGTGAGGCCTTTAACCTTTCATTGCTTCATGGCCCTGTTGTTTTGAAATGGTCTTTGTCTGTCCACAGAGAATCCCTCTGCTAAAGATTCTTTTAAACAGAGATCCCAACGAGAGAAAGGGGATTCTGATGCAATTCTGGAATGGAAAATGGATTTTTCCAGTTCAGGTGCTATCAGTCACTGTGAATGTAGCAATTGGTAGCCTTTCCAAAGAAAGGTAAAGCAAAAATATATACTAGTGTAAACTTGCTTATAGGACTGTAATATAGGTCAGAGACCACTGTGTCCCGGGCCTGACCTTGACCCATCTTCGCACAAGCATCTATAGGCTCTGTCAGGGTATAGCTATTTATCAGGATTATCTATGACCATTGCAAACCATAAATGGGATAAAACCGCTGCAGTAATTAGTATAAACACAAACTATAAAATTATAGTTTCCAAATGCATAAAACATGAGTTCAAAATATATCTTCAGAATATACATATTGCACAGTTCTGGCACAGACTATCTACCAGCTGGCAGGAAGGTGCTGTTAGCCCTGCGATGTTCACGCTCAGCTTTTTCTTGAAAAAATTCAGATTTTACTTGGTAATTTATGCAGTCTGCTTTCCTTATTGGAAGCCAGCATGTCTATAAGGCAAGAGGCTTTCAGCCCCCCAGCTCTGCACTGCTGCTCGCTGGTGGTGTGCTCTCAGAGATGGATGTTTTTATGCAGCAAAGACAGTTAGATGATCTCGTATGCGGGTTTCTTCCCTGCAGAAACTGGAAATTGTAGCAGTAAGTGTCAGAACATAATTCAAAGCATAGTTTCTCTAGTGACTTTAATATTAGGTAACTGTTGGAGGACAAATGTGTGACAGAGGATTGTGGGTTTGAAAGAAGTGTATTTAGAAACAGTCAATGCATTTCATTAATCACTAAAACATCTAGGTTACATATTTACCTACAAAAAATTGACAGGCACACAAGCACAGTTTATTGTTTCTCAGAAAACTGTATGGCAGTAATTATTTTTTTTTTTGTTTTCTCCGAGAGATGCTTTGTTTCCCCCTTGGGGTTTGTTTTTACTACTTAAATATTGTTGTTATGATGTAATGGTTTACGAGGACAATTGGCGTACTTTAAAATGCAATATAATAATGAAGAATAGTTGAGAAAACCAACCGTTCAGTGAATTGCATTTTACTTCATTTAAAGGTAAGGAAGGATTCAGATATAAGATTGGAAACATCTCAGATTTGGAGTAGTACTGTGGGGAGAGCAGCAGTGGAAAGTTGGTTCTATGACTGTATTTTCACATAAAGGCAGGCATTGATTTTGTTCACCAGGGGAAAAAAAAGGAAGGAAACTCTCGCAACCACAAAAAAAAAAAAAAATCAATCTTTGAACAAGTTTTACTTCTAAACTTTAAAATACGAATTTTGGTGAGTTTAACAGGGAAGAATTTCTTTTTTTGCATTTTTGTGTCTGATTTTCTAAAGCTAGATATATCAGCTTAATTAAATAAAAGCAAATAAAAGCATTTCCAACATATCCTGGCCAGCAGGAAGGAAGAGCTGAGCACTGGCCTTTAAGGACCTATATCCTCTGTTTTAGAAACTGCTGTTTCTGGGTTGCATCTTTTGTTCCTCCACGATTATCACTGTAGGATCTCTTTACATGCTTTTAGCAGAGAAGAAAAGGAAGGATCTCAAAAGAGTAAATGTAAGATCCAATCTCCTTGAGAGCAGAGGAGTATTTTGAAGGGTAGTAGTATACTTCTAGTTAACATGGCTCATCTCTAAGGAGACTGGCACCAGGTATTTTCTTGAGCACAACTTCTGCATGGAATTAGACTTTACAAAGCGAGGACTTTTGCATAAAATCAGGTGGTTCTGGGCACCTGCCCTTCCAGCCAGCCTGGTGGTGGTTGGTGTATGGACAGAAGCCATCAGAGGGCGAGACTTGTTTTCAGAGGGAGCGTGCGAAAGCAAGGGATGCCCCTGGGCATCAGAATGGATTTTACTGCTACAGTTTGCAGACAGGAGGTTGCTGAAATGTCACTGGCATGTCTTTCAAATTCTCAGGAGTTGTGAGTGCATACATTTCAGGCTCAAAAAGAATTTATCAGAGTTTATAAACTGGTGTCTGGCACTGGAATCTACTATAATAGCGCCAATATCAAGCATGTGCCCTCTCAAGTCTGGGGAGATTTTTGGAAAGATAATCAGAGTGGAGTGAAACATTTCAAATGGTAAAGAATCCAACATGTTCCAGGGTGGATGCTTTTGGCAGCTTTCTACATGGAGTGGGTTCCTGTTAGCTCATTCTCTTCTATGCTGGGGAGTGAGTTGCATGGGGTGAGCCTGCTTTTGTCCACAGCTGTGATCTCAGCGGCTGCTGAGCCGAGATCGTCAGGGCTGCAAGAAGCCTTTATTTCCATCAAGAATTTTCTGGAGTTTAGCAACAAAAATGTGACTTAGCAAGCATTTTTGGTGGTTGTTTTTTTTTCCTCCCTATTTAAAATAAATGTAATAGAAATGAGCATCACTGTGAGCTCCCTAGGGGGACAATCATGAGAGTGTAAATATTGCTATAGCCCCTGTTTTTGCAACTGCCATCTTGGCTAGTGCATCAGTGACTCAGCTGGGAAATCCCAGCTACTGCATAAACCAAATAACCAAACTTTCCAGCGGGGGCCGTAATAGCCTGAGATGCTAGATGGAATGGGCACAGAGGGAAGCTAAAAGCAGATATCATCAGTAAATTGCATATTTTCTGTGGTCGAACAAGCCCTAGCTCAGCAGAGCTTTTTCACCTCTAGACATTATTGTGACATAAATCATTGAATCATGAATCACACAGTATTTCAGGAGAAGGCCTACGTTATATGATACATGCAGTTCAGTGCATTAATTTCTTCACTGGAATAAGCCCTTGCATTATGTCCAAACTGTTTGTCATATTTGTTCTTTTTGCTATGAGAAACTACCTTGCCTTACTATCTCTTGTGCAAAGAAAAATATGTACTGTTTAGTTAAAAGAGAAAGAAAAGCTTTATTATTTCAGCAGATGCTCTTTTTTTTGGTGCTCAGTCTCCCTCTGGAGTAAGACGATGTGGTATGAAGTCAAACATCTGGAGTTTGGAAGGTCAGCTCTGATACTGGAAGACTGTAGCCCATAGGCCTACCAAGCCATCCAAGTGCCTCCTATATGGGAAACCATTTTTATAGTGTAATGACCGAAGACCATTTGTTAGAAAATGGGTTGATAATCTGCTCTTGCAGTGAGGGGTGTTGCTGGGGTAACTCAGGAAAGTGTGTTGAGCCAGTTTTGTCTGCCTTAATTTCAGTTTTGTTGTTCGAGCAATTTCAGTAACGAGCATCTTGGTCTCTTAAAATTTTTCCTGCTTTTAATAGCTGAGCCTGCTGCCTAAGCCTTCCTTTCTTCAATAAGAAATTTAATTTGAAAAAAAATAAATAAAAGCTGTCTGGAGAACCTAAATACAAATAACCTATTTATTTTTTAGACTTTGACTTAGTATTTTAGACTAGGGTTTTATGTGTTTAGTTTTGTTTTTAAACTAACATTTCTGTTAAAATGTTGCAGGACTGCATTAGGCAGATAGGCTGTTCCTACCCATGGTCGCTTAACGGTCTGCACTCTTTTTCTCATTTGTCTGGTACCGCTGCTGCCTCCCAGACCTACTGTCCAACTGCACTCCATTGCAGTATTATTATTCTTGATTTGCTCTGCAGTGATTCCTAGAGGCTCCAGCCAGGAATCTGTAACTGTGATGCTATGTTCAGTGTCAATAAGTATTGAGATGATCTCTGCATTACATATTCACAATCCAGAAAATCATCATGCAAATTATAAAAGACCATAGAAACAGCTGCAGTGGTTCAGCCCAAGGTCCATGTAACCCTGCATTCTGGCTCCAGCTGTGGCCATAAATAAGATGCCTAGCAAAGGAAAGGAAAAGAGCAAGACGTTTGATATTCCCTCACTTCTTTTCCCATGTCTCCAAGGAACCAGCAATTCATCTTCAGCTCAAGGGATTTCCTACACCCTCTTTTGCAACCCCCAATGGGTCCATCTTCCAGATGCTTTTCCAGTCTCCCCTTGAAGCTCCTCAATAAGCTTTTTGCACCCACAGTGCTCTCCAACAAGGACATCTGCCACAGCCTGTGTGAACTACTGCCTGTGTTGCGTGATTTTGAACCAAGCTCCCGTTAGCTTTCGTTGGTGTCTCCTAGCCTTTGTGTTGGGAGAGGCAGGGGGCAGCCGGTCCCCATCTGCCCTCTGGGCACATTGGAGACCAATGTCTGCAACAGGCTGTGGCATCCCAACCCGCTCTCTTGGTCCTTGGATGGCAATGGCTCCAGACTTTGATCATCCTGGTTGGGTTTCTCTGAAGCTTTTCCAGTTGGTTTTTTTTTTTTTTTTTTCTTTTAAGAAGAGAAGAGTTTCTATCCCTGTTCTCTGTAGGTTCTTCTGGGGTTGTTTTTTGCTCTTCAGTCAAATTAATGTCAGAGTTATTTCAGACTGGGAAATACTTCATTTCTGGGAAAAGACTTCATTAAGTTGCTCCAGTTCATGTGTTCTGCTACAAGAAAGGATTTGATGTTCAGCAACTAGCAATGTTCATTAACAACTAAGTTTCTTTTTCTTTGTTTTGGGGAGTTGTTTTTTTTGGTGTTTTTTTTTTTTGTTTTCAACTCATTTATCTTTATTCTCACACACTTCTGAAAGTGTTCAAAATGAATGGGGAAATAAATAAATTTAAGTGAAAAGTGTTGGATATTATTCTGTTGTTTATAAGGACTTTGGGTGCTCTTAACTCCTTCAGTCAATTTGTTTCTAACTCCTGCTGTGTGCTGGGGTAGATACCAGTGCAAAGTATAGCACTTGTTTGATGTTGTGGCATGTTCAGCTATATTAGTACCTCCAATGGGAACAGACTTTGCCTTCTGTCTGTCTGCCCAGCTCACCCTCCAGTGAGTTGCAAAAGCAATACTCTACCTTTATTATTTTTCTTCTTCACATCATCTGTCTTTCTCCATTTGCTCAGACAAATAAGTGATAAAAGGGAATGATGATCTGTTTAACACCACAGGAAGAAAGATGCATTATGAGACAAGAGAGACCTCTTGTTTACAGCGAGTTATTTTTGGTAATTAGCCATTTGTAGAGGAAGATGAGCCTCCGCTCGTAAAGTCAGCATGCCATAATTTAGGAGACTCGGAATGAAAGTCTAACATTTGCCTGAATTGGAAATGTTAATTGTGTGCATTTAGAAATAAATAAATGGCTGTTTTTTCTTTGCAGGAAGCAGACTGAACAAAGACCTGAGACATTATCTCAACCAGAGGTTTCAGAAAGGATCGCCGGATCACGATCTGCAGCAGACTATTAGAGATAACCTTTATCGCCATGCTGTGCCTTGTAAGTAACAAAACATTGACCTGATGGATTACATGAAGTAGATTCTTTTTTTGAAGTAGTTCTTTTTGAGGAAGCCTTCACGTGCACTCGAGTGCACAGCTCCGGCGGAGAACAGGTTTCAGCTTAGGCAGACTTCCATGTGTGATAGCAGATAGCATTCAGGTAGAGTTGCAGAGTGAAACAGCTCATCCCCAAACTCTGCTTTTTTTATTACCTTTTTGGAATAGTTAATGGTTTGATGGAAGCCTGTGAAAAAACAGCCATGAAGTGTGTGCTTGCCTTAGAAATAGTCTTCATTAACATCATTATGGTGAATGTTCCTTTATTGGTTTGAAACCTATGAATAAAAACCCTGCTTTTATTTTTATCTCTTTAGCAGAACTTTATTTCTGATGCTTATTTAACTTGTGAACTTGAACAGCATTTTATGGCAGGGTGCCATTGTAGCAGGCATCTGCCACTATTGGAAGGTCATCCTCGATTCAAGTAGGAGATAAGCAACAAGAGTTAGTGAAGCTGAGAAGGAAATGGTCTTTTTTTGCTCAAAAAAACAACCAAGAGGAAAACTGAGAAGTTTGGCGGGTGGTGATCTTTAGAAGTTCAGGATCTTGACTCAAAATGAGACTGTCCTTGGCATTTTGGGAAGATGTACAAAGAGTGCAGAATGATCCTACTTCATTGCACCCCTGTTTCACATTCTCCATCTGCCAGGAGAGGCAATTCGAAAGAAAAGGTTTTTCTGCTTAACTTGATGAGCTGTGGGAATAATGGTATGCCTTTTGGATCAGGCTGGCAGAAGAACTAGTAAACATCTTAGTTATACGATACTGAGGTGATCAGCAAAATATTTTGAGGTTTTGTATGTCAACATGAATTGGAGGTTGTTTATCCTGGTAGACTTATATAAATATTGAATAATGATGTTGCCACTCAAAAATCGGTATTTGCCAACAAATATCACATAATGGTACACAGGTTAATAGCCATTTTCGGTCTAAGTGTTGCGTGCAGCAGAACTGTGTAGGACCACAGTTAAAATTGTGTGGTAACACTGACAAATGTTGATTCTTCAAATGGCAGATGCTGTATATCACCACTGAGTTTATTCTCATTTTATCAGTGGAAACCATGGACCAAATTACGTTTAAAGTGCTGTGCATGGACATAAAGAATAAATATGGATTATTATTTTCTATCGAACACTTCCATTTTCCATTTTGTCAACATGAAATATGATTAGTTTTCAATCTTCTAACTTGCCAGGCGACGGGTTTTTAAAGCATATTACGAAAAGTGCCTTCTAGGAGAGCATGTGCAATGTTAGGCTCTGAAGATGCAGTGTCATGATGCTAATATCCTTCTGCCTATGTGTTATACTCCAATTTCTAAAGCAGCAAATAAAGCAAATGAGCGTCAGTTCTGTGGAAGCATTTTGTGTGTTACCAAGGTTACATTTTGAAATGCTTTCCATTGATTCTTTTCTCTGATTTATTGAACTTGATGGTTGAGCTAAACTGCTTGGACTCGCTTAAGACTTTTGATTTAAAATTAAGAGCAGTGAAAGTGATTCCTACATTTTAGAAATAGCTGGGGGAAATGCGGGTTGTTGATGTATTAATAAGAACATCAGTACTTATGTTCCATTTATGAAAGAAATAGAAAATCTGAGAAGTGGAGTTAGTTATTGTGTGTCTCTATACTTTCTGAGTTGTAAAGCAGATAGCATTTAATTCTTTTCTCATGTACTGTGGGGATGGTATTAGCGGTAGCTTTTAAGAATGATGCTAATATTCATATGTGAATTTGAATGAGACTGCTGCATGCATGGTGCGTTGGGATGCTTTACAGGTCTGGAGATTAATCTAGCTGTACACTCATATTTTTATTCCTTGGTACACGTGACCAGTAAATCCGGAGCCCTGGACCAATCTCTAGTGTTAATGGATTATGAAGTCTTGTATTTTGAAAATGGAATTCCCTGCTGATTATGTGGTAAACATGAACAAGAACACAAGGTCACTTGGACTGAGCATGCTTGACTTGACAGCTGCTTTTTGTTTCACTAATATAAGGGCTAAATGAAGTGATAATTGGTGAATGCAAAATAGAAGAAGGCAATGTTAACCAGTTCTTCCCCAGAAATTCTAGTAAGAATCCCACATGGGTGCAACTCTGACTAGTTTGGTACAGACGGTGAGAAAACCCAGAGGGCTTCTGTTTCCCACATAGCCGTGTACTGGTTGCGTGCTTGGCTGACTTGGAAACTGGGTGAAGACACAGCTGTAGCTTTTTTAGAAGTTAGAGGTCAAGCAGAGGGGAGGAAAGATGCAGAAAGTTTGACTTGACCTTGTTATTTCATATGACAATGACACACTGCTTAAGCATAATTTAGATTTTTTACTTTAGGAGACTTGATTAAGAGTTTGTTTTATGTTCTGGTGAACAATCAAGGGTAAGAGGGTGGGATGATGTCAGCTCCCAAAGGGGATATGAGCATTGCCTAAATGGGTGACACAGGGATGGTTTTCTGAGAGAGGGGAGAACTTCATCCCTAAATATGAGTGCTTTTATAAAGAAATGAGACCTTGAAATGGACCCAAAAGTGAAGTATTACTGAAATAAATAGATGAACCACATGGTTATTTTTGCAAGCTGAAGTCTTCCTCTGCTTCTCAGTGCCCTCTGCCCCTCCAGCACGCTTCCTCTGGGTCTTTGTACCCTCAGCTCCCTGCTCCCCATTGAGCTGATTTTTTTCCTGCAAAGATCTGTAGTAAACAACAGCTGTGACAAGCTTCCAGGTGGCCTCCAAGTTTGGTTGTCGTCCTGTTGTGAGTGCTCTGCTGTTACTATCACACCAAACCCACGGGTTTATTTACAGACCCAAAGCATTCTTCTCTGGAATTCACAACTTTGGCATCATAATCTAGGACTAAGCCAGAGTAAGGAAGAGAGGTGGGACACCTTATTTATGTATTTGGATGGTGCATAAGTGCTTATGAAGCCATGCATTTACAATGTACAAATCTTTGAAAGAGTTAATGTAGTTCAGCCACTGAACTAGCTTTTATTTCAGCAGAACCAACTGTATGTTATTTCCTTCACTTTCTTCCTGGTGCTATCATTTCACTGGTAACTTCACATGCTGGACCAGAGACTTTTTTTAGAGTATTTTTGTCTTCTGCTTAAGAAAAATCAGCGCCTTAAACTTGAGCAAAGTTATTCTCCTTATGTGTTCAGATAAATAACTGTTTGCATTCCTAGCATGTAGGATCCACTGTCAAAACTAGAAAAAAATCCCTCAAATACATCATCCAGATTAGCAAGATGTTGGTCCAGTCTCTAGCTATCCCCTTTGCCTTGTTTTATTTTGAAGCACCACATTTTTCCTCTTTTCTGATGTGCCTAATGAAGATCACCAGAAATAATGCTCTATTTGTGGGCTAGTTAATGGCTCCATTGAGCTTGGAGTAGACTGTGAATTGGCAACAATTTCATGATTACTGATTGGCCATGGCTGTACCAGAAGTGCTTTGACTGATGCAGAGACTTTACCCACAGCTTATTTCTAGTGTGGATTTCACTTCTTTCAGCTCAATTTTGCCCGCCTAAACACGTAAGAGCAAAAGGGCAGGTTTACAAATGGTGTGAGGCATCTTGCTGGGGCACTTTGTGGCATCTCTGAGTCCACCTGTGCTAACAGAAGTTGATGTGACTTGCATTACCCCTGATTTGGGGGAAGGCTGAGAGTCTGTGATGTAGAGTGTGGTGACATCCTGGCTTTAGGTTTTAGAGAGTGTTACTAGGAGCAGAACTCCCCTGAACAGGATTGGTGTATGTGAAGGTTTACTTAGTGGAAAATGTGATTAGTTGAAAGTACATGTAAGAATATGTCCATTAAATAGGTGTTTCCAAGTAGCCTTACCTTGGGATATCTGTGCAATAGTGTTAATTGAGAAAGATATGTCATAGCAACTTACTTTAACGTTGAGGTACAGCAGTGTGTCTAAACCACTGTTCACAGAAGGCTGAACAGACAGGACTATCTTCCTCATTTTGAAATGATGGTAGAGGGCATCTGTTTAAAATAAACAAGCAGTTCTGGCCATTTGTCCTAGTTGCTTATTCTCAACAACCTGATGGCAGTTTTCTTTTCAAAGGTATCAAGAAGAATCAGAGAGATGATATTACTTCCGTAAAAGCTTGTCTCAGCATGTTTGTTTGGTTGTGGTTTTTTTTTTTTCTCTGAACACATTTACTTGTTTCTGCACTTGTTTCAGTCTCGTGTGACATGTAGAGGCAGCTATGGTGGGTCTGGCATCTGTACCTTTACTTGCCAAAACAGTGTGCCTGGTGCAGGCATGACTGAAATAACAGATCAGTGGTCCTCTCCCTATTCATATATATTTTCTACATTTATCTTATTTCAGTACTGTGCAATTCCTTTCTTTGCCAGCCTGTAGTCTTCAGAAGCAAAACTCGAGAAAGTGCAAGGCCTTTTTGATGGTAGATGAAACAGGGACAACGGAATGGCTAGCCTAGAGTTAAGTTTTAGATATCAGCCTAGACACCATGTGGCAATCTTTTTTTTAATCTTTTTTTTTCTTTTCTTCCCAAAATTGGCTTTTAAAACCTCAGGAGGTCATCATTCAACAGTTGATTCACTTTCTCAAAACAAGTACATGCCCTGGGATTAATTGGCTGGAGATTTTAAGGTTAGAGATTTACCACTTTCATTTCTGCTGTCTGTTCTCTCACCTTCCCAGAGTTTGATCTGTTCCTCTGTCTTCAATTACAGAACAGTAGCTCCAAATGTTGTGCTTAGTCTTATAGGGCAGCACAGAGCAAAATGGAAAGGAATGGATAAAAATCAATAGCCTAAGTGTCGAGTGATCTGTAAGGAGACTTAGAAAAAGGCAGCAATACCCAGGCACCTGGCTGGCCTGAGCTCTTTCGCATTTCAGTGGGAAATTTGAGGATCAGTTTCTTCATTCCAAGCGACCTGCTGGTGCAAAGGAAAAGCCACCTTTCTAAGGAAAACCAGTAACACTGAACAAGGAAACTTCACCATATATATAGGACAAACTTTAGTAAGTAGACGTAGAAGAGCGCATTGAACCTTATTATCTGGATGAAATGTTTTCATGGATAATTGAACTACCAAAGGGTAGTTTAGTTGCTCCAGGAGTCAGCTAAGCTGCTACACGTGTAACCGCCATCACCTGCAGCTGATGGAGGACTAGAGAGACTAAATGGGCTGGGGTGATGAAACTGCTGTCAAACATGCAGGCTTAGGTGATTTCCCAGGATAGCGTTTGAAGCCCTGTAGCACTGGGTTCCCAGTAAGTATTTCTGAACCTCAAACTGAATTGGTAGAAGGAATATGCAAACCAGCTTACAGAAGGTTCTTTTCTTTAGAATATTGAGTATAATAGTGTATCAGTATATGGGAAAAATTGTTGAACTGAAGCAGAAAGACCTTTAAGTTACAAATGCATGCGTTTTTACATGTGGGGATATTTGAGTTGCAATTTTGAAGTTATTTTTAGTTACTAATTTTTATTAATGATAAACAGAATCACTGACAGTGCACATTATTTTTCTTCCCAGGCAATAAATCATCAGTTTATGTACACAAATGTTCTTTGAATTCTCAAGAGCTTTCCAGACCTGCAGCCGTATTTATTATCCAAGTACCTTTTGTTGCAGTTCCCTTCCTAGAGGTGTAATTCTGCTTTTGTAATGAGAAAAAGTTGCAGTGTCCATGAAATATTCATTTGAAGGCACACACTGATAAGGTGATGAACAGCAAACTGATCTTTTTTTGTAACACGCAAAAAATAATTAATTGTTTTACAAGATTTACGTTAGAAAAAAGATTTAAGTATTTTTAAGATAGCATCCTTATCACTAGGGTGCAACATACAGGTACCAGCAGTATATAAAGATAAATTTTCTCAAGAACATTTGCTTGTGAGTTAATGTAACTCTGAAGAATATGAGACATATTTTCCGTGCCAGCTAATGTACACACATTTACTTTTTCCTGTATTTTCAGCAGGGACTGTATCCTCAGTACAACCAGTGGGTTTAGAAAACCCTTGTAACTGTGTTCCAGGGAGTGCAGAATTGCAGCAGAGTCCCCTGCAGTTTTCAGGGATATAATTATTTCACATGTTAGTGAACCAGATGTGTTTTCACTTTTGAGAGAGAAAAATGCCCTGTTTTGAGCGACAGGGCCAATATTTCTGTAGTTTACTTCCTTTCTATAGATAGTCATTTCTGTTTAATCTAGGAGACTTTACGTCCTTTTTTCCATCTGGTCTGTCCTTTCAGATCAATAGTGCATTTTGTGCCAGTGGAACTATTGGGGGGGGCGGGGGGTTTGTTTGCTGGTTTTTTTTGTTTTGGTTTGTTTTGGTTTTGGTTTGTTGGTTGTGTGTTGTGTGGGAGTGGTTGGGGGGGGGGGGGTGTTTGCTGTTTTGTTTTGTTTTGGTTTTTTTAGCACATTTGGAAATAAAAGCACTTATGATAGCAAATATTGCTCCATCTGCTTACCCATTTGTGAGGAATAGCTTTTTTGTATTTCACTGTACACCCAGTTGAAATTGCATGAGGCACCAGAGAACAGTACAAAGCAGAAGAGCTCAGCCTTACAGACTCTCCCATGCCAGTTGCCAAAGGAGATTTGGGTAAGAAGTGTGGGAAGAGATTACACGGCTAGTTTTCTTTGTTAGCTCCCCAGTGTACTTAATTTTGCATTTTTTCACTGCGATTGCTTTGTACTATGGCAAAGCATCTGCAAGTAGGTATTTTGGTGATGCAAACAATGTCTATGGATATGTTTTAAAACGTAAAGGTTTCTAAGGTTGTGAGTCTCTGGGAAAGCAGAGAATAAATCAGAACTGAGAGGAGGTACTGCTGTTTGGAGGTTGAAGGGGTGAAGATGAATTACATCACATTATTTACTTCAAAACTGGCTCTGTCCTGACATAGTTTTTCATATGATGTCCCAGGGTCCTGATTAGATCTTTTCTGATGGCTATAGTGTGTCAGCTTTCAATTTCATCAAGGAGGTTTGATTTCTTTTCAACTACCACCATGTATCTGTTCAAGGTTTACAGTGTATTGATTGTGCTACAAGCTAAGAGAATGAGTGTTCAGGCAAAAGGAACAGTTTAAAATGAGGAAAAATTAAATGTGTAACTGTTCTTTAACCTGTTTTTCCACTGACGTTTGGGATTCACATTTGATATTTCATGGTTAACTCCCTCTAGAAAGCACCCATCACTCTACATAGGTGTCTTTGTGCTTGGATGCATTGATTTGCATGGTGGTTTCACAGTTACACAAGTCTTGTGCTTCTTCCATTAAAGACACCAGTACTTAAAAGAGAACACCTGAAAAGCTGTTTATATGATATTATTCTGGTCCAGTGAGGTACCTGCAACGGAGTGTGGGCAAAAACCATGGCATTGCAGAGGAGGAGATGCTTGTGTGATTCCCGGTCACATAGATTGCTACTATGACAGTCTCTGAGCCCAGGAGGGCAATGGCAGATGCAAGCTCCTGACAGTTTGTTGGGGATGCAGCCTTGCTACATTTCATCTTCAGTTATCCAGTTTTTAACATTACCATGCTTCTTCACATAGCGCATGCTGTATTTTGTCCTCTAAATCCTTTCTCTCTTTATTTCAGCAGAGAGGAGATTAGCTGTGTAATCATTTATAGGGCTGTTTGGATTCTGCTAGCTGGTTTTCTTTGGGGAGAGTCATACCCAGTACCTTTACTTGGAATAACTCCGTAAATTAATCTTTGTTGATTTCCTTCCCCCATACCCTCAGTGAATAAGAAGATAGAAAAAAATAGAACAAATACTTTTAGTTCTGCCCCTATTGCAGGAGAAATAAATCTTTCCTGTTAGTCATAACGGTTTAGATGTATCCTTTTTTTATAATGTCCTCTTGAATAATTAGAGCTTTGAGTTACGAAGTCAAGATTCCTGGGTCATTGCCAGAACAGATTTGTTTAAGGGGGACGTTAGTTCCCTGAATTCCTCTTAAAGGACTTTGTAATGTCCCAGGCTGCTCTTAATTAGTGATTTAAGAGGGAATACATCTGTTTCACTGAGGATTGTGAAAATTATTATTTAAATGGAAATGTTTAATAAATGGCTTTTTGAAAGGCTAATGTGTCTTCAGAATGAGACATGCATCACAGAGTAATCAGGTGGATAGTGATCTAGCAGTTCTACTTGCAGGGTCTTTTTGGAGCTGAAGATGGAGAAAAACTTCAAAGACCCTTCAAAGCATCATCTGCCATTGAATTATATTTCATACTTCATCATTCATTCACTGCCTGTACTTTTTCTTTAAACTTCACGTTTAACACTTCATTTACCAGGGGAAAAAACAGTAAACAAATGTTGATGTTGGTAAAAGGAGGTCTGTAGGAAGAAGCTGTATTACTTATTAGGTAAATTGATGATACTTAATTTTTATCTCAGATCATCATTGCAACTCAAATACTGCCACTACAGTATGGATTTTTCTACCAAATCTAAAGCTACTTAATGGGAGATGGTCATATGCTAAAATTGTGCAGGAAGTCTTTGCTGTAGCAGGGATTTGAACTGGCGAGCCTCAGAACTGAGGGGCTGGAGCAGGTGACAGGGGAAGGAGGAACTCCAAATTAAGAAGCTGCTGCTTTTAGCAAACTCTTCCTTTAATATATGAGGAGATGGATATTTATAAACGCAGCACTACCATCTCCTACTGTTCACAGGTCTTGAATTAGTAATCAAAAGCTTGAAACTGGGTATTTTGACTCTTTTCATTTACCTGTTAGTTTCTGAGCCCTTACTGCCATCTTCATTCATGTTTTTCTAGGGTGTGGGGTTTTTGGTGTTTTGTTTTGTTCAGAGGGGGCTAATACATGAGAGCTGAAAATGCACTTGAATAGTGTCGTTATTTTCAGCTCTCCTAAATCCAGGTATGTAAGGTTTTGTGAAAAGAAGCAAGCGTTGCAAGGTGTGCAAGAGAGTTAAAGAAAACCCAGCAGGACGCTAAATGGTAGTGCAGAAGTAGGAAGGCTGGACTCAACAGCGGGGTAGAGCTGGACCCAGTTCCTTCAGGAATGTAAGCATCCCATAATGTTCATAAATATATTTCCCATTTTTGCATTCCTATAATTTTAAATACATATTTTACTATCTCTCAGAGCCTTCTGCAATCCTCTGCAAAACACCCAGTGTTTTCTAGAAGAGAACAGCTGATGAGATGTGATAGTGCTGCTCCTGTGTAACTAACCACACTGGAGAATCACATTGACAGACATTCTGTAAATTGCCCACATTATAGAGCATTGATGATACCATTAAAATGGTAAATTTAATATTATAGTACTATTAGATTTCTCCCTCATTAACTCTGATCTGATAAACAACCTCCGGCATATTTTGAAGGTAATAGTCACCTTACAATCGTTAGTGCTCCTCTGTATCTGGCATTTCAAGCTCCTATAGATTTATAGTGTAGATGTGGTCTACCTGGACTTTAGCA
>NW_009627366.1:0-227 GCF_000690535.1 Cariama cristata | reverse complement strand
ACCCGCGGTGATGGTCGCAGTGTGCGCTATGCAGCCGGGCAGGCTGGTAGGTGCAAAGCAGAGCAGAGCTGGCCCCGCGGTGCTGAGCCCCTCCTGGTCCCTGTCCCTCTGCGTGGCTGAGGCAAAGGCCCCATCACCAGCGGGATGAGCCCGGGGGCAGGAGGGAACCGTGCACCGGGCAGGGCAGAGAGCAGCTGGCGGAGCCGCGGCGCGCGGGGGACGTTGGG
>NW_009627365.1:712-914 GCF_000690535.1 Cariama cristata | reverse complement strand
GAGGGGGTCGTAGGGGGACCCCCCCGCTGCAAACCACCCCTTGCCGGGGCTGCCTTCCCTCCTGCTCAGCCCGCATCCCTCCCTCGGTTCCCCGCGTTTTGGAGAAGAAACCCCTGTAATCTCGACACAACCGGTACCGATTTCCCGATGCTTTGCCCACATGGGTGACTTGGGGCGGGGGGGTAGATGGGAACAAACAGTT
>NW_009627365.1:410-630 GCF_000690535.1 Cariama cristata | reverse complement strand
CAATTATAAATTTATAGGGGCTGGTGAAAGAGCAGAAATCCCGGCGCTGGAGAGCTCGGAAAGATTTTCTGAAGACAGAGGGAAACTCTTATTGTTTCTTTGAGGGGGGGCGGAATTAAAACTAAGGATTTTTTTTCATTCAAGCAATCACAAAATTTCCCGTGCTTAATAGCTCAGCGAGCAGAAAAGCGAGACAATGGTGAAATCGCGGTCGGAGGGG
>NW_009627365.1:0-215 GCF_000690535.1 Cariama cristata | reverse complement strand
CCCGGCCAGGCTTTGGGTGGCGAGGGGGGGCTACCAGGGAGGTCGCTGAATTTTGGGAAGCATCACCTGCCCGTTCTCCGCCGTCCTCAGTTTTAACTCGTTGTGATCAACGGAGTAGCGACGGTGCCGGTATTAAACTCGGGGAAGGGGGAGGGGGGTGTCCTTTGCAGAGTGACCCCAAAAAAAGCAAGGAGGGTGATTCCCCGTGGGCTTTG
>NW_009627364.1:53609-56956 GCF_000690535.1 Cariama cristata | reverse complement strand
AGACCCTGGGAAGGCAGATAAAGAGCAAATAAGCAAAAGGAAGAGGAAGAGGGGTCAGCAGAGAGACCTGGAAGATGGGAGTGAGAAGGATTGTAGGCAATGTGTTAGCTTGTTGCTGTAGCTGTTCTATCCACAGCTACCTTGCAGGTCTCTCAGAAAGGTGGGATATAGGAGCCATGCTCAGACCATGAAGGAAGGAGGGAGGATGAAACACTAGCCTGGGACTTGGGAGCTGGAGGTTGAGCTTCCCGTTCTTCTACAGGTCTTTTCAAGTTATCTTGAAAGGTTCCTTAATTTTGCTGTGCTTTAATCCACACTGTGGCAATGAAAATGCTAAGCTAGAAGGGCATTTCAGAAGGATAAACACTTCAGGATGTAAAGTGCTATGATATCACGGTACAGCTGAGCTATGTGGACCCAGTTATCCTCATATATCAACCCCAGTGTCTTTGGAGTGAGATGGCCACCAGATGGAACTTGAGATCCTGCTGATCTTAGATGTTAAAGATACTTTCACCAAGTGGAGGAAGCCTGTGACCCAGTGGCTAGCTATGGCTGGATGGAGCCTCAAAACAAACTTACTGCTTGTGCTACCAAGTAAAGAGAGACAGAGTGATGCCCACTTGGGCTGGATATGGGCACAGCTATTTACCTGAGAATCCACTAAAGTTTTCCAGCAACTCCTATTACAAAACTCTTCCTTCCTCCAAAGTCTTTTCTGGAGCTGCTTCCAAATCCTGCCCTGCTCCAAACTGCAACCTGCTGGAGAGTAATCAAACACAAGGTTTCCCACTTGGCTCATCCTGAACTCAGAACACATTTCTGAAGTAAGCTTGGATCCATCATGTCCTGTGGCTTCCTCTTCTATTTCATAGAAAAGCAAGTGTCAAAACAGGTTAGCTGATAAGGATTCTGGTATCTGCCATCAGGAAATAAGCCACAAATGTCACAATTTCTTTATTTGCAATGAGAAGATTCTGTGTTACCAGAATTCGTCCAAACCATTTGTAAGCAGGCAAGAAAATCAAGTTGGTAATATTTTTTTTCCAGGAACCAAAGACAGAATAAGCCTAACTGTCCTCCATTTCTTCTGCCTGTTCATTTGCTCTCTCTGTGGTTCAAGCTTGTATTGCATTTATTCAGACTTAGGGATTGCAAGCATGCATGGTGAAGTTGCACAAGCCGTGCTGTTAGAGTATCCAACAAGCACTTAGACTGCTATTTCATGGGTATCCAGCCTCCTCTGTTGCAGCTTGTATTAGGTTTATAGGCATACCCACTAGTATGTACTCAGCACATAAACATCACCTAAATTAGAGAAGCAGTCTGACATATTTGCCTAGGTAATATTGTTTCGCTTTGGCAGGAGTGGAGGATTTATCCTTCCCATTACTGCTCACCCACAAATAGAAGCTCTTGTATGTCAGCCAGTATATTACTGTCTTTTAAGACGGTGAAATACATGTGTGGGTGCATGCGAAGACTTGTGTATGTAAGACGTTAAGCCTGTAGGTTGGATGCCCCACTTAATGTGAGCAGACAAGCAATTGCGTTGGCCCAGCAGGCAAGAACAATGTATGCTGTAGAGAACGGCCCGAGCTTACCGTGTCATCTGGTCTGCGCCAAGATGGATGAATGTGTTCTTCGAAAGAAACTCTGCATATGTGACCTCTCAGGCCAGCAGCATTTGTTGATTGGCAGAAATCATATGACTCCATTGGAGACAGGCATATCACCAGGAAGTTCAATAGTGGAATTTTAATGATGGCTTCAAGGACACTACCCAGGGGTAGCCTATTATCTCCTTCTCACTACGTCTTTGATATGATGGCTAAAGCTGGATATTTTTGCGAAGATAGTCTCTATTTCGGTGCTGCCTATGCTTGCTAACACTGGAGCTCCTGAGCTGTGAGATTTTAGAATTGCAGTTACGAAACAACAAGCTTGTCGAGCCTCCTCAGTGCCATACTGGCAAGATGAAAGCTTTGCACTGACTAAAACTGCTTGTAAAATGACCTTTCTCATAGTGTAAAGATGTAAGGTGATGCACCTTCAGCTTCTTCCTGGATCACAGATGAGTCAACTAATTCTAAACATTAGGAGAAAGGCCAGCTTGAGGTCTATGTTGGCATGTGTTAGCCAAACTCAGCCAGAGCTAGACTATTTGCCCTGACTACTAACAGCCAGTAATGCTGAAAGTAAAAGCTACTGTATAGACGACATGGAACTAGCAGCCCCTCTCTGATCCTTAGGTAATGATGTGTGTGCTATGTCTCCTCTCCAGCATCTTATTTTGCTACTTGCAGAGCAGGAAAAAGAAATGCTTACCAATTTTCTTAGTGCAGACAAGGCCTAAGGGACCAAGCATTGTTTGGGAAAGGCTGTTCTCTGTAGAAACCGTATCGATTCCTGGGGCAGAGGGAAGGGGAAGAGACAAAGCTTTTCCCTCTGAGAATGAAATTACAATTGCCATTGAGAAATCCAGCAAATCTTGTCAGAAGTCTGAACACAGGGGGCCAATTCATCCTTCTCTTGTCTCCACTAAGCCCTGTGCTTTGTATGAGCTTTTAGTCTGGTCTGCCATATGAGAAAAGCCCCTTCCTGGGCTGAGACAATGGGACCCTGGGCAATTGGTACAGAACGCACCTCATACTGTCAGGACTGGGAGGTCTGCAGAGAAATTGGAGGATGCAGAAAAATCAGGGTAGGAGAAAGGGACACTGAAATAGCTCCCTCCAGAATGGGTGTAGGATGGGGAAGAGGCTCAAAGACAGCACTTTCATTTCCTGCTTCCCAGGCACTCCCTTCTGCATGGAGCTGTGAGATCTATTCCCCCATCAGGTAAAGCTGAGCAGCCATTGATTGGCAGCCAGATGGAGCAATGAAGGTGGATCAATGTGAATTGGATTTTTTTAACTTTAAATAAAATTTGTATCGGCATGAAGTTAATTAATAGAGAGCTGTCAGAGGGCTCCTTGGCACATCAGTGTGTTAGGAGGCAATGCTACCCTTCGGGGAGGTGGTGGGAGGAGGCTGCAGGAAAAGGAATTCAGCTAGCAGCAAGCTGAAATTAAAAAAGCAGGCTAGTCTTTCTCTTGGCCCTGTTTCAACATTTTTTTTTCATCCTTCCTTCCTTTGAGATTGCCTTGTGTTTACTGACGCACCTTCCCTTTTTTTGGTCTTTTGTTGTTGTTGCTTGCCATCTGAAATCTTCACTTCCCTTCCTAATGGCAATGTTGCTCTACCAAATTTGTGTGTTGGCAGAGCTGTTTCTGGTTTCATTTACTTACTCTACTTGCACTGTCTTCCAGTAGGAGAGATGGTAAGAAATCAGATAGTAGCCGTAA
>NW_009627364.1:33998-53578 GCF_000690535.1 Cariama cristata | reverse complement strand
AGAGTGTGTATTGGCTATGAGGGATCTTGTGTATCCTACAGCCCTCAGCTTGCTGATGTATGTGGTCTAACGCAAGGCCCAAAAAAGAGCATCACTGCTCTAGCAGCCTCAGGAGGCGATGGGGCAGGTCATGGGGTACAGGGTTACCTTTCAAAGAGAAATGGCACAACAGTGACTCACAGGCTTCTCTGTAGATGGCTGGTGGCAGATTTCAATGTGTACAGGGATATGGGAATAACCCCAGCACCTCCTGACAGAGCTACGCAAGGGCTTGAGGTGTGTGTGTACGGGGACATTTCTGTTGACTGTCTGAAGGATGGTGCCTTAAAGGACCTGGTCCCACCTGATTTTTAATTAAATTTGTTCAAAGAATAGTAAAATTGGACCTTTTCTGTGAGGAAGGTGGTGATTGGGAGCCCCAGGGTTAAGTACTCGGTGCTGCAGGCCAGCCTGGTTCCTGCAGGGCTGCCTCATTGCATCACTGATCAATGTCTCTCCGACGCTGGCTCAGATGCTGGCTCTGACACTGAGCAGGGACATGACGGAAAGGGAGAGAATGGAAACCAGATGCAGTTTCCATGGCAACATCCAAAAAAGAGGGAGACTGACTGGGGCTGGGGAGAATTTAAAAAAAAAAAAAAAGAGGTGCCTCACAGAGATTTAGGTTTTGCACACCAGTGAATGAGCTTTGACGCTGCCTTGCCCAGTGCAGGAGGATTCTACTTTATTCACTCTCTGCTTTCTCCTGGATGAGGAGTAGAGTGCAGGAGACTCTCGGAGCCCAGTCCAGCCTCAGCACCTCCCTTCAGGTGGCAGAGACAGGACGGGGGCACTGGTGCCCTCCAGCACACTCCTACTTCAGGGCCTGAGCATCCCAGCCAGGGTAGAGCACGGTGAGACCTCCCAGTTCCTCCAGTCCCTGCCTCTCCCGGTGAAGAGTGCATTAGGAAATGTGGTGGGAGAGGCAGCTGGGGGACATCTCAGAGCTGCTCCAGGCCTGGCCGTTTGCAGAGATGGGCAGATCAGGGCTTAGGGCATGTTCCCAGGCATAGGAGAGCTCCTGGCAGCTCCTGGGGGCTGCAGAGGAGCTGAGGGTAGCTGTACTCCCAGCCTTTCCCAGCAGGAGGCACAGAAGAAAATGGTATAACGGAGCTGGCTTTGTGAAAGGCTTTCATCTTCTCAGAAATTCTCCTTTCTGTGATTTCCATGCATGCCCACTTATCCCATTATCTGTGTCAGGAGGAAAACAGAATCATCAGCAGTCGTGATTTGTATCTCTGAAGATTTTCTTCTCTGTGCTTAAGCAAAATCCCCTCTTAACCACTTCTTGTCCTTACCTTTATAGGTTAAAGCGTTTCGGTTCATGATTTTTCTTACATTCTTTCCTCACTTTGGAGTTCAATCCTGTTGCTGCCTCTTATGGTTGCTTTTCTTAGGCTCCCAGACATGACCTAACATGGAGTCCAATAATATGGTATACTTAGATCTGGATCAATAACGCTTTTAGATGCCTAACTTCTCACTTTGGTGCTTTATTCCTTCACATCTTCCCTGTGGAGCTGTAAAATTCCCGTTTTACAGAGTGGCACACTCAAGTAGGAGTTTGCTGATGCTAGCAGAGAATGCTGTGAAAGAGCTGCAAATACCATTCAGCAGCTACTCTGTCTGTGTTGAGAACCCTAAACTGTGTGTCCACGTGCCATGAGATACTAATCGTTATTGCATAGAGATCTCACAGGACCTTCCTGTTACTCCATAGCTATAGCTGTGATCCCTGCTGCTGGAGCTCACTCCTTCCTGTTCAAGGAGGATATTCTGAGGAAAGTACCATGTTACATCCAGTGATAACTTCAAATAGAAAATCCAGACCACACTACTCTCGCATTTTGGGGGACTTCAAACTTAAGTCAGGTTTTATGGTTCAGCCATGGTCTATAATGGCTGCTGTTGATGATGCCAGATGTCTGCTCTGACTCTGGGAGATTGGGCCAGCTGCCTGCTCTTCCATCCTCCGATAGGGTTGCATCATAGTGTTTACTGTAGCATCAAGTATGTGGTGGGTGGCCTGAGATGTACTGAACTTGTAAAGCTATGGCAGAAAGGTTGGGCTCTTTCATTTACAGTGTTGTCATGAGATGCTTGCTTTGAAACGTGCAAGTCAAGAGTAGGCAGGTATAAATAAAATGTACGTAGCGATTACTGAATAGGAATGTATTTGCAAAGATAAGATCAAAATCCAAGGTGCCTGTAAGTCTGCGGTCTCTAGGTCTACTCCTATTTGAAGTAGGCTTTGCTTATAAAACTGCTGCACTGAAGGACAGCAGCAATGCACCAGCTTGGTGTTTATTCTCGACAAACAATACCTTGGTAATAAAGTTTTCTTTTCCTCCTTTTATTTTTTTTAAAGCCTTTACATCATGTTTAGGAGAGACAAGATCCTTATCGTTTCTTATTTGTGAGTGTTCCTGGTGTTACCTATAGCAGAAGCGGTCTCACTTGAAGTTGTGCTGTCTACCTAGAAAAGGGCTGCCCCTGTGGCTGGAGGTGTAGTTTGCTAGATGGTGCTACCGTGCAATTATGCATTTCTTTTCTAATGAGATCGTTAGGAGTGCAGTGCTTGTCGCTGATTAGAAGTTCCTAGAATAGAACTTGCTATTTTCTCCTAATTACATTATATAACAGTGTAATTCACAAGGATAGTAGTTAAGACAAAGTATATGGATTTAGGAGATTGGTTTCTGGTTCTGTTTTTTTTTTTTTTTTTTTTTTAAGGCACTACCACAACCTTTTTGTATGACATTTGGGTAAGTCACTTAATATTCTCTGCAGCCGAGATCCTCAAAAAGTAAATAGACACGTAGATCATTAAGTATCTAATTATCTTAGAGGATATGGACTTCTGTTCCCTAGATGCCAAATGGGGGGATAACTTCAGAGATGCGTGTAAAACCCTTTCAGATACCACAGTAAATATTAGAAAAGCCAGTAAATAGTAGCGTGTATATTATAAATCTATTTTACTGGAACTCCCTCTGTTGCCATAATATTGATTGTCCATGGAAATTGTTAAGTTCTTTATAGTTCAGAAAGAGCCCGTTCAAAGTTACAGTCAAGTGACAGGCTTGTTGAGTGTGGGGGATGCAAAGACTACATGAAATGGGGCAAAGCTGGGACCATGTTTGCACTCTGTTGTTGTTGTGGCTGGAAACTCTGCTTCCTATCTAAGCCTATGCATTTGAGAACTTGGGTCATCATCTCTTGTGACTGGTTTTTCTAATGAAGCAGACAGGATATAGGAGAAGTAGACTGTGAAAGACCCAAAACATGAAACAACTAGATAAAAAATAAAGACAAACAGTATGAGCTGGGAAGTGCTGATTTTTATATACTTATTTATACATGTATCAGACACTTATATACATATTTATATATAAGGGGTTTATATATATATATAAATCAATGTTATATTTCTCTATGTTCATGTATATTTATGTATTTAAAAAGAATGTTGGACAATTTTCTGATACTAGCTGAGGTATTTGTTACAATGGAAAAATGTGCACAGTTAGTATGATAACATCAAGGTCGTTTGTTAATTATGTGGCTTTATCAAAAATCTTGTTGAAAGTACTGACTTTCCAATGACATCCAGCTTAACCTGTATCTCCCTTAACAGGAAATCGTAGCAGACAGTCTAAGGCCTTTGGTCAAAACTGTATTGCTTATTTAGGACGTAATACTTTTGCAATTAGAGCTGCTGTAACCTTGAACTTCAAGCAAACTAGTAGAATTTACCCTTACCTGCTTAAAGAAGTAAACAATAAGATGAGGACCAATAGTAATAGTAAAAGCAATGTACTAGTGATTAGGAGTACAGGGCTCCAAAGGACTTCTTTGGGTCATCAGATTCAGTCCTCTGGTATTACTGGCAGTCACGTTGTAGTCCTTTTCATAAGCTTTGAGACCATGGAGGATGTTGGCACACATTTATAACAATCAACACTCCCTGCCCTGAAGGGCTTAACACCTAAACTCCCCTATTGTAAACAGATGGATGACACTAAGAGCAGCCCAGGGGCTAGAGAGGACAGAAGTGATGACAGGTAGATCTCTGCTTAGCTGTGGTAATGGAGAGATGGAGGAAGTTACTTGCTAGCAACATTATTCATAACCTCCATGTTGTGTCTCACGTGGCAGGTTTCCGAGCACAGGTTTTAGCAAATGCACTTGAAGGACAATATGGTGGCAATGTGGTCCATGGACTTCTATGGATAGACAGACACTGGTGAAAAACATCTTGACTTGGTAATGCATCATGCATTGTTTTTTCCAGAGCAAAATTATGAGACGAAGTTACATCCTACCTCTTAATCCCCAGACTCTCTCTGGTGTAGGACATTAGGACGTTATAGCATTGAACTATAATTGAACATTTCTAAGATGTTTTCTTGCCCACTATCTGTTCATTATGGCTTCTTAGCTATCTCAGATGCTAGCTAACAATATACTGTGATCAATCCTGCTTTCACAGTGGTTTTGCTTCAGTGGAAGTGACCCAGAAGGTGTGTTCACTGTCTCCAGACTGGATCATGTCTCGGGATGCATGTCTGCAGGGCTCCCACTAAAGCCTACAGAACCTTGCTGAATACATTTCAGGGAATAATTTAGTCCAGAGTGCCTAGATTTGTCTCGCTTGAAGCCCTGACCATCAGGACTCTATTGCCATGCTGTACTTTTCTTTTGCAGGCTAGATATTCTTTACTGATGAGCTTTCCTCATCTTGACTGGCCTGACCTACTCTCTCTTCCCTTCAAAAGGTGTTAAATAATTAAATAAATTCCAGTGACACTGCTACCTAACTATTGTTCTAAGCACTAAATCACTCACACGTTAATTGAAATTTCCTCTTCCTTCTCTTTTCTGTCCAACCCCCAACAAGGTTTTTGTCTTCATTTTCTTTCATGGGTCTTTTTTTCCCTGCCTTTTCTTTCACTTCAGGCGTTCTCAGAGGGCACCTAAAGTTCTTTGGCTATGCAGTTTTGAAATGTGCAATTTGGCAGCAGCATGAGCCTAGGATTGAATTAAATTAACTTGAGGCACTCTGAATTTTTTTTTATTAAATTACTTCTTTCAAAGTTACTACAGAACATTCCACTTATTAATTTTTTTTTATTATTAAATGAAAGGAAGAAAGGGGAAAAAAGACATAAAACTCATGAAAAGTCTGGAGTCAGGACTTGTTTAGTTTTTAAGGTTTTGCTCTTCCAGACTTCTCTGTGGTTTTATAACAATTTTCCCCATTTAGCGAGGATATGGAGCCTCATGGATATCCTCCACTTCTGGCACATATTCAATAGCTCACTAGTTTAATGACTGTAAGAACAGCCAAAATTTATTTGAGCATCACTATTGTCTGTTAAGGATCCCTCAAATTCACATGCTCGATTGTCATGGAAAGTATATATGCCAGTTAGGCAGGTGTTTGTATTGTCAAAGAACTCAGAGGCACTATGAGATGAGGCAGGCCATATAGCAAGAGCCTAGTCTTTAGGGCTAGAGGTCAAAATACACAATTCCCACAAAGGACTGAAGGGGTAGAGTGAAAGTGTTGGGGAAGAGCATTTTGGTAGTTATGATGATGGTGACAGACAGCCTGCTATGGGAAGCCCATGTGAGTTGTTGGCAGCTGGGTGGTGGTGACGGTGGAAAAAGGTGGGGTTTGGTGGTTGTTTCTTGGATTGTCCCTTTCTCACTGCTCTGGACGGTCAAGGGAGACGTGTTTTCCAAGGTGTTTTGTAGCTCACTGCTACTCAGCATAGTTTTGATTTTGGCTCCCTGCTGACCTTCATTATTCCAGAAGGAACTGGGCTGTGGAGCAGTCCTGCCTTGTCCTTACTGCCTTGTCAGAAAGGCATCTAGATCCTGTATGTGCGTCACGTTTTAAAACAAGTGATTGTTGTCATCTTTAACATCCTTCTTGGGGCTGAAGATCTAAACTCTCAGCTCTGCCGTGATTGTGTTGGGATGTTGTAATGCTTCACTTATGATGACACCAGCATTCCCAGGGCTGTGCAGAGGGTTTGTCCTAATTACAATTGGGCAGTGGCTTTGCCTTGTGCTCAGGGAAAAGGTAGAAGCTGGCTTGACCCAGGACAAGATGCTTGTAATGGTGCTTCTTCTACAAGCTGATAGCACAGAAATAGAATATAATGTTATTGCACTGCAGCAGAGAAAGCATCAGAGATGCAACAGCTCGCCATCATTGCAAGTCGTTTTTGGTCCTTTGAAAAGAGGACCCTTTCCCCCGGACATGGATGTGTTTGTTGGCAGAAGGAAGGGACAGGATGGGCCCACCCTTGGCTCCCCAGGGGCCATAATCAACTGGGGGCTTTTGAGTGAGGAGCGCCCTGTAGCCACACCATTAGCCCTGGGCAAAAGCAAGCTGTCGGTGCCGCTGGCAGCATGATCGCAGCACTGGGTGCATTGTGCTGCCCATCTGCAGTGATTCATGTACCGGTGCAGCTCTGTCTGAAGGGGAGGGGTATTGACCCCTCTGCTGAATGGGACAGGGACTACTGGTAGAAAACTTCCACGTGGAGATGGCTGGAGCTATTGGGAGTTGCTGAGGGAAAGGCTGTGCTGCAAGCAGCTAGGGAATGAAAGATACAAGACGGTTAGGGATGTTAGGGACTAGTGCCTTTTTCTTATTCTCTCTCTCATTCTACTCCACCCCTTCTTTCAGCTATTTCCTCATAGCCATTTTGGAAGCCAATCTCTGTGCCATTGGCTTTCTGATTTAAAAGTTCTTATCAGCTCAATTTGCTATTCTTTCCCAGCACCCCTAGTCCTTTCTCTTGAAGTGAAACAAAAAATCTGAACTAAATAAATATGAGTTGCCAGAAATGGGTGGATTTAGATTTTGTATCTGTAATCCCATCTGTTTGTATCAACACCTGGTATTGTTTCTCATCATGAGATGCCACCTTCTGTAGGAGTTTTTAAAATGGAGAAATGTGACCGTGGTTGTCTTTAAAGAGAAAATAACAAATAACCTGTTTTAGCTTCTGTTTTCCTTGGAAGTAGAAGGACATCTGTGTGCACGTGTGTGAGAGAGGGAAAGGAGACTGACTGGCTCAAAAACACGTTCCTGGTTTGTTTACTATAATTGATGAGGAACAGTTTGACCTGGAGAATCAATCTTGTGTCTTACTCCTGATAACTCCAAAGGACAGGAGCAATCGGAAATAAGCCACTGAAGCAGATGGAGGGAGGAATAAACATGGGGCAAGAGCAGGAGAGGAAGGAGAGGAACAAGCACACAGATTGTCCCAGCTCATTGCATTCCTGGAAAGGTGCAGCAGTGCAAAACTACTGGATTTCCAAGAGCATATTGTGAGAATTGACCATTGGATTTTATTCTAAACTTATTTCAGAAAGTAAATGGGTTTCATTAACCAGAACTTATATGGGTTTTCTTTGTTCTTTTTATTTTTCCACTTTTTACGGGAATATTTTGGAGTGGTAAATGTTTTAGTTGTGTTGGGATTTGTTTTCTTACTACTCTTATCACTGTAGAGAAGAGAATGGATTCTTGGATGTGTATTTCTTCCAGTACAGATGCACTTTTGGGCTATATCTTTCCCTTCTTGTGAGCCCAAGATTTTCAAAACTGCCTGCTCATCTATGAAGGTTTTATAAGGAAGAGAACAAAGTGGTTAGAACTCTGCAGATGGTGGAAACACCAATATAATCTCGGTATCAGGGAGAGTTCTTGCCTTGGGGGTAACTATCCCCCACAGAACTTCCTAACCTTCAGTAAAATCTTCAGACATATTTCCCTCTTGTGCTGAGTGTGGACAGTGTGAATGCTATCACCAAGCACGGCACCACAATGTGCTAGAACAGAAAGCACACTACACCTATCCTATAGCCATCCGGGGGATTACAGTGCCTATCCCAAATTTTGCAGAGACAGGCATGCAGCAGCTCACACTGAGGGCAAAATGGGGAACGTTAGAAGAAAAGGTATAAGGTCTTTTATGAGCTAATGGTCACTTTTTCTGTTTTCCAGCATATAATACCTAAGTAGTCTCTTCTTAGTAGTATCATCTTGACAAAAAATAGCCCATACTGTTCTTGTTTTGTACGATGTTCCCTGAAATCCCCATTGTGTTATACGCTTGCCTGTGCATCCAGGTCTTCTGCAAAATTCTGTATAGAGATTCTCACCAGCTAAGAAGCAACGGAGCTACCACGGTACCATATTGCATCACCCCCCTGTGGTTTTTATGTGGTCCACGTAAGAAACGTTGTTTTATGAATGTTTTAGGTGGAGTATTAATTTTTGCGTTGCTGTGTCCATGGGTTCAAACAGACTGCAAAATGTGCGGCCGCTGCATCTCTAATGGAGTGTCTGTTAGATCAGAAAGCAGAGTTAGTTTCTGCAAATGAAGTGAAACAGATTTGGGTTGGGACAAAGATTGATTGAGTAGGGGAAGTTGAGAAACACCAGTGGAATATATTTCTAAAGGTTTCCAGGAAACACTAAAGAACAAAACAAAATCTACTTGAAGCAATATTTTGGAACGAGTCCTAGGAAAGGCAGGCTCGTGGGTAGAGTGCAGGGGAAGCAGTCAAAGATGTATAATGAAACATGCATTCATTCTGTGTTGAGATTTTTTACTTTGTCGCTTCAGTATCCCTTCTGGAACATGCTGTGCGGGAATATGCTGTTGCTTTCTGCTAATTAAAACATCTGGTACTACTTTTTAGAACTCTGGCCTTTAAAATAGTGGGAAGCAGAGTAACGCATTTAATCCTGAATAGCTTGATTTGTTATCTGGTTTGAGCATAGGAACCTCTGTCCAGATTGCTTGCTGCCCGGACTGATTCACAAAAAGATGGGTGAAAATGTTTCACATGTACAGAGGTAATCAGGGAGAGAATGTACTGAAATCTTGATCTTGGGTAAAAAACCAAGAAAATAGAACATTTTTTCAGATCCCTTTGCCATTTAGTGGAGTTGAGATTTTATTTGTTCTTGCTAATTTAAGCAACCTTCAGCCTGGTCAATAGAGAGAATGGGAGACCTTCAAAAGCAGGGTGCCGTAGGAAGTGGCATCCATCCTGCTTCTTCTGGATCGATGTTGAATTAATAATCCAGTGTAGTGTAAGAGGGTGCTATAGTAGTGCTTTAAGCACAGTACCTTCTGTTGAGAAATAAAGCCAGGTGGGAAGTGGTTCCTTGCAAGTCAGTCCTGAACTTCTGCCCCATCTCAATAATAAGCTGGGTCTGGAGTAAAACCTTCCCCTGAGGAGGTGTGTTGTGGTGAGCAGCAGCTGAGGAACTGAAGGGGCATTTATCTCCATAGTGGCAGCATTTGACTCTTCGTGGTTTCCACAAATCTCCTTTAAAGGCATTGATCGCTCCTGTCGGCACGATTAGTGGAAGCGGTCACGCAGAACGTGTTTGTAAAAATGTTTTTAAAAAATTCTTCTTGAACATACCAAATCTTGTAAGGGATCTAACTATGCTGGGGAAAAGGAAAGGTCAGCTTTAAAGAACAAGGGATGGCTTTATCTTCAGCTGCTTTATTAGAGCAGAGTTTTGATTCTTATTAAAGGGACTTGCATTGGTGACTGCATCCAGGCATGTTCTGTGTAAAGGATATGCAAACAGCTTTGCCCATCTGGACAAATCTGTCAGTGCCCTCCATCTGCCCTGCAGCCCTCTTGGTATTTCAGTTCAGAGCTCCCCTGACACAGCTCTGTCGGTGCTCCCACCTTTTGACCAGCAACGCTCCTCCTGCCCCTTCTCTATTCCAGTGCTGGTGTCAAACCCCACCTCCAGCCTGACCTTTTGAGCTTCAAAGCAGGAGGTAGATTTACTTGAAAACTTACAGGTACAATGTAGAAAGCGCTTTATGTGTGTTACAGAACACAGCAGGAAAACAGACCTTTTGCCCGGATGGCTAGAGCTAAGTAAAGTTGACCTTAATACAGAACTGTGCCAGATACCCTAAATTTAGTTCACTACAGATGCCCCCAGAGTGCCCTATAAGACTGGGTTCCAGTATTGAGGGAGAGAGCTCTGTGCTGTTTATAAGAACCTGCAGGGTATGTCCAAACTGCGTGATGCCACGTGATATCAAAGATCCTTTAGCCGACTCCAAGTGAGTTGCTATATCCACATGACAGAGTGCAGTGCTGGTCTTAGGTCCTACAAGTGAGGAAAAAAAAAAATTAACTACCAACAACAAAACTGCTAGCAAGGGTACTGACTGCGTACAGTACTGTTGTTAATGCAGCTTTACTCCTAACTAGTTTACAGATCCATCCAGGATTGCATGCTCTGTGTTTAGACAATGAGCACCAAAGGGTCTACAGTTTTACATGGAGCCATAGCATGGAGAAGTGGTGATGGTTTTGGGCATAGCATTGCCATGTCTTCATCTTCTTCCCACAGGACAAATGCCAATAGGTGGCAGTGACAAACTTCACTCCTCCTTTCTGTAAATTGCGTCTGTAAATGGAGGGACAGGGAGGAAGATATTGGCTAAGGGAAAAGGGTGATGCAGACAGGTGGTGTGATGGGAGATTAATTATCTGCCTTCAGTGTCACACAACATGTTAGCTAGAGCAGAGCCCCCATGGGCCATGGGGAGATGTTTGCTTTTTGCAAGCCATGTCCCTTGTAAATAGCAGCGCTGACTCTGGCTGCCGCCTTGCATAACACCAGGTTAATTCTGTTTGTCATTTTCAGACAGTCCTCCTCTGCCTTGTCGTTTGGGCCGTTAAAAAGTTGTTATGTGTCTGGGCCCACTGGGGATATGGCTGTTGCAGGGTTGTGAGGGAAGGCAATGTGCTGCAAGGATGAGGACTGCAAGGTGGTAGGAGCGCTGGAAACAAGACACAGGCAGCTGCTTGGGAAGGTCTGCCACGGCCCTGCCGTGCATGCGCCTTCCTCCACTCTCCTTGCCCTTTTCCTCTGCAAAATGGATACTCCTTATTCATCACTTTGAAGATCAATGGAGTTCAAAACCTTGTGGGCAAACTGTAGTTTTCTAGTGCTGTGTCTCAGCAGGGTAAACTGGCCATGCTGCTGGGCTTAGACTGCTTCCAATATTTGAGCTAGCTCATCTGCGTGCGTCTCTACTCAATGTGTCAGTGATCTTTGTGTAGCATCAGGGCAGAGCTGGTGGCACCTGCATTGGCTGTTATCAGAAACTGTGTGCTTATGTGGGAGGAGGGGGAGAGAAATCAGATTTCCACTAATTTCCTCCTGCCTTTTTGGCCAAGCACTGCTGCAGTTCTTGCATAGGACTTTCTAAGGACCTGGGCCCTCTGCTCCAAGGAATGCACCGCTGGTTTTATCTTTCTATAGCAGCTGTCCTCAGCAACCACACATGAGAAGGAGCAACTCCATTAGCCTATGTGTTTGCTGCTGAAAAACATGTGATTCTTTTACCAATAATCTGTTGTAGGTCTTTACAAACTGCCATGTATTTGTCATGTGCCAAATGCAGGATGGCCGTTCTGGGAATACCTGAAACTCCAGTTGCTCAGCTATGGTGGAATATAATGTGTTTTTCTAGTTGACATGACAGACTTCAACTAAGGGAGTATGTGCATTTAGGGCTGTTTAATTTAGTCCTAACCTTTCCATAGGTCGAAATACCTTCCTGCTAAGGACTTCATTTTTTCTGTGGATGGATCTACCCCAGCTCCTGTGACTTCTTATAGGGTGGATCTCCCATTTGTGTCAATTTGCCTTGACTTTACTCCAGTCTGGGAGGACTGGATCAGCGATCTTTACACTCGATCCTACTAGTGATTTAAATGTGCTCACTGGGATTTGGCTAAAGGCCACAAAACTTCCCTCACACAGAGACCACTGCAGAGTGGTCAGATGGCAATGGTAATGATTTTAATGTGCCACCAGAATGCATGGGATTCAAACTAATAACCTAGTGGCAAAAGGTTTCGTAAAGTAATGTCTTTATAGTAATGACTTTTATAGCTCTATCTAAGCCATTCTCCTTTTTGAATGCCATGAGGCTCATCCAAACCCCTTATGCAAAGCCAAGACCCAGACCTTTGATCTCACCACATGAAAAAGCCCCTCAATGCAGTTTTGGTTTCTGTGAGTTGTGTCCAAGTAGAAGGTTGCACTCCTGCTTTTGAGACCAAGTGGACCTGGAACATATTCCTGCTTTCAGCAGACAGATGTTCACACCATGCCATCCATCCTGAAAAAGGACTCCACCGCACTTTGTCCATCTGCTAACTCTGCAGACCCAGCCAGTGGCCTTAATCCACCAAATAATTGGTTCCCATTTTGGATAATGTTCCTTCCACCTGAGACTTCTAGGCCCAACTATATTTCTCAAATGCTTTTTGAACTGCTGGTTTTGCACCCTTTCCAAGAGTCTCCTGAGAGAGTGGAAGTCCTACAAAGAGAGAGAAGGCTACACGGAGGTGCAACACTGGCATTTTACATGTGCTCCGTGCCCTCAGCCAAGGGGAAAGTACAGGATTGTTAGCTAGAAATCCATGAAAAACAAAAACATCCCGTCATTGGCAGCAAAAATTCTGCTGAGCATCTGCATAGTAGAACTAAAATCAAAGCTTTTTGAACAGTGCTTTCTACATCTCTCTCTTTTTTCCTACTAGCTCAATTTTGTACAGCTTGCCTTCCCTAGTTGTTCCTCTACTTCTAACCTCTCTTCTTGTTTCCCCATTATACTCGCTCATCTGCCTTTAAATAAATAAATACAATTTTGCACTAGATTTTTTTTCCATTTTTTTTTCTCTTATTTCATGCTCCTTACCTCCACTTCTTGGGCAGGATAAAAGCAATGCTTTCTAACATGAAAAGCATGGGCAAGTGAATGCAAAAAACATTCTTTACTGCCCCTGCGGTTCCTCTCCTTACCTTCCTGCTCAGTATCTGAGTAAACCTCACTAACATAAGCCCTGTTTTACTTGCTCGCAGTGGACCAACAGAGAGGGCTGATATTAATTGGTGATGCTATGTTAGGATGCCTTGCTCAGGTCTTTACCCCTACAGCTTTCTTGCAAGGCTGTCATGTGGCAGAGGCTGACAGTTTTATGTTGTTATTGGCACTGGGACAAAGTTTATGCTTCTCTTCCTTAATCCTGCCTAAACTTGGATGTTTACCTGAAGACCTTACCTCAACTTAATCACAAAAGGTGGTTTATTTCAGATGACTTCAGTGTTCATTATATGCTTAGCTAGGCAGCATGCTAGTGGCTAGAGAGTTAAGGAGCCTGGGGAGCTCAGTTGAGCGCTTGGAAAGCACCCACATTTCCTATCTTTTTGGGGTAAGAGGACATGGCAAGCCAAGATGTGCTGCTCAGTCATCACTCAGAGGCAATGCCTCTGCCAGTGGAGGGCCTTGTTCAGTGCCCAGGCGCTCTCTGAAGGCTGCGCTGTGTCTGCACTGCATCACATCTTGCTCTTGCAAAAGTCTGTTTAAGGCATGGCTCGCACAGGTGGGACCTTAGCACAAAGAGTAGGAATAAAGTTAGAGCAATTGAGTCAAGGTTTCCTAATGTTACAGTCCCCACCTTGTTTCCCACAAGTTGAGTCAGAAAAGTGGGTGTTCAATACCAGCCTCAATACTGAGAAAAAAGGAGAGAGATTTTAATTTCTAGCCAGTCTCTGAAGTCTTCCACTTTAACCTTGAGTGTGTGAGTGCTTTTACAAGCATGGATGCTGTATCAGTTTGGGTCAGTTAGCATCTCTGTCCTCTATATTTTAATGACAGGTAAATTGAGGTGCAGACTGTCTTGCTAATAGCATGTCAGTCCATGCATACCATATCTAGGAACATAACCCATGTCTCCCGAGCCTTGCTTTTTAATCTGACTCAGAGCCAAAACTTTATTAGCGGATTAGGATCTGTGGTCTTTATATCTGACGGATTTGAGCTGAAGGACTTTTGCAGTCCAGGTTCCTTTTATGTCTTTGCTCGTGAAAACAACAGAGCACAATTTTATTTGCATACAATGTCCTTGATCTGGGGCTTATGTGAGGACAGAGTGGGGGAGAAAGGGAGAAGCAGCAAGAGCAGATGAGTGAAAGAAGGCAACATGAGAAAAAGGCAATGGAAAGCGTAGCAGTCTGGAAGGGAGAGTGCTGGGGCAAGAGGCAAGGGGAGAAAATGAGATGAAACAATCTGATGGAAAGGAGAGAGGTTACAGGCCAGGGTGGCAGGGGCAGGAGGAGGTAGGGAAGCAAAGAACAGCGAGATATTTAATCTCAGAGCGGCTGTAGCTCTTTAGCCAGGTGGCTGGTGGGATAACTGGCAGGAAGCTGGCATTTACCTGGATGCTAATTCCTCTCTTCCTGCCAGTCTGGCAGGATGAGTGCCTGCTCTCCCGGTGAGATGAGATCATTTGAAAAGCCCCCCTGGCTGCTATTATGAGCAGCGACTGAATGCAGGCTCCAGTGTTGTGGCGTGCGATAAAGCATGGTAGCTGGGAGGGGAGGGGGGCTGGTGGCAGTGGGAGCACTGGAGACAGGCTGCTCATTTAGTGCTGCCAAGCTCTGCATCTGATTAATTATGGAGCAGTTGATAAATAACATTGCGGAGACCCGTAAATCAACGGGAAAGACGCAGGGAGCCGAGCAGGGCTGAGGGACTGGCACCGCTTGGGCAGCTCTGCTGGGAGGCTCGTTGTTCTTGGCACCGGCAGTGCCACGTTCAGCAGTGGCAGCTGGCGAGGGTGGCAGGCACAGGGGGTGGCAGCGAGAGGCGCGGGAACAGAGGGGCAGGCGCGCTCCCCCGGACCGCGTCACGACTTTCTAGGGAACCGTCCAAGATACGTAGGTGGTCCCTGCTAATACCGCAAGCAAAAAACTCTTTGTAGTCTCCGAGGCATTTATCCGCCTGGTCCCCATAGAAAAGGGGGAATGCTCTCTTCCCTGCTGCACGGACAAGATGTGAGGAGGCCGATGGTTTGGCAGGGAAGGGTACTGAACCCAGATGCCTTCTCTCCCTGCGCCTTCCCAGTTGCAGGCTTGTGGTTTAATCCCTGCACTCTGTTTTTCCTCCAGATTAGAAGAGAATCCATCTTTCAGAAGATATCTGTGTAGCTCCCTGGGGGCACACTCTTCTACCACTAAACACAAGGTTGTTCCCTCTGGCTGCTACAGCTTGTGGGTGGGTGCCCAGTGGGATGTGCCTGACGGGTCTGGGATACCTTTGGGTGGACTTTGTCCTGAGGGACTCATGTCCTGGGTTTGCCCGCATTTGGCCATCTCATTGTTCCGTCCTTCACTGTGTACCTTTGGTGTTGCCTGGTTTTATCCCTGCTTTTCCTTGTCCTTTGTTGGTACACGTAAATTAACTTGTGGGAAAACAGGAGGAGGAATGTAAACAGCTAACAGTTAGCTCTGGGTCAGTGAATGCATCTGTAGATATTAGTTCAAGCCTATCCAAGGACTGTTTCAGGATTCAGGCGTAAAGATCAAGATGTGGTAAACCCCCAATACTTACACTGGGGAGCAAATATCTGGGTAGTGTCTATATACCAACGTTTTTACATATTTGGATAAAACAAAGAAAACGGTTAATTAGAGATTAGAGCAGTGCAAGAATCTAGCCTACGTGCAGCCTGACTCACCCTGACCCTGAGCAAGGAGGAGAAGTCCTCTTCAAAGAAGACTAGAAAGTGGCAAATATTGACTTAATATCAAATTGTGTAGTGTCTGGTCTACATCTGAGGTGCAAGGAAGCAGTCAGCTGATGGTCTAATGCTAAAACGTAGGTCCATAACTTAATGCAGGTCTTCAGTTTCAAGCAGAGGATGAGGATGGAAAGGTTGGTGCAATGAAATAGCATCTTGGAAAGGTGGGCATGGAAAGAGTTCTGCAGAGTAACTCCCTTCGCAGCTAAGGTCCGTTTGCCAGAGCTCTACATACAAATGTATGTTTGTGCCTGTATATGTGAATAAGTGGGTACAACCAGCAAAATCCCAGGATTAGTGAAATGTGAAGCCATGCTGGTGTGCACCACAGCATAGCAGCAGAGTCTTGGGATACTGGACCAACAAAGAGGCAGAAGCGAAGGGGTTGCAGCGACTGAACCCTTTTGCCCTCAGCAGAAAGTGAGGCAGTATTTTGAACTGAATGAACAGTGTAGGAGTAAGCTGGCTTGAAAAGTTTATAAAACATGAAATTATTGCTCCCATAGGGAAATTCAGTTTCATGGCACTGTGAAGAGCAGGAGATACTGGTGGGAAAAAATACACTTAGTTCTTCTGTATGTACTTTCGATTTGCTTCAGGAAAGTGTGGACACAGGATGCTAAACATAAGACACCATGACCTGTGAAGCAACAGCTGTCTTTATTGTTGTTTTTCAGTGCAGATAATTAAGTAGTTGGAAGAACATCATAATAAGCAGGCATCTTTCAGGAAAAGCAACCGCATGGGACTTCTCAGCTTTTAGGTCTCCCTATCTCTTTATTCTACCTATTTTTGATTTTCCGTTGATTGTCTCTTTGAGCTATCCCTGTGAAAAAGAAACTGACTCTTCAAGTCAAAGAGAAACCACTTCGATTCTTGGGCCCAAGCTCAGTGCCAAAGCTTTTGTAACAAAGCTACATGGTGAATTTTAGAGCTTGGCTGGAAGTAATGCTCCAGATCCTTCTTTCACTCTGCCTTTCCCTCCTTATAGCGGTGCAAATCTGAGCACACCCAAAGTTAGGGAATGTTGCTATTGTAAATCCAACTGGAGACTCTAACTCTGGGACTCAGATGATCTTTGAGTATCTCTAGCTTCAATACAATGACAAAGGGAGGGAACATCTTTTTAAAAAACAACTTAAAAAAAAATCCTCTGTTGCTTAGATTTACAGCAAAATGTTCCAAAATCAGGATCCATCAATTAAAAACATTTTTCTGTTTAGGATTGAGCAGTGTCATTAAAGGTTTAACAACCCAACTATGCCAGCTTTGTACAAGTATCTGTAAATCTAGAAATGGAAAAAAAAAAATGTCTGACCAATCCAGTCTGAAAACCCTAGATGAATAAAAAGTAAAAGAAATAACTCAGGTAAGGCAAAAGCCACAAGTAATTTAAATCTGTGAAGTGTGTTCTTTCCGATAATCTATTTTAAAGAGCTAATAGCACAGTGCAGAAAAAATGTTATAACAATCTAATGAGGTCCCATTAAGTTTCTCTTCCATTAAGTTCTTTTGGGTCCTATCTAGGCTAGTAAAAAAGGTAATTTAAAACAAAACCTGCTTCTTTATCTAAACATGTGCTTGGTTAAGAAGGAGACTTGGGAGCTGATGCAGCCCAGGTTCTGTTACCTACTCTGCCATTGAGCTCTGAGCCTTTGACTGCAAAACTTCCCTTATCTGGACCACCACTTCCCAGGCCGTAACACTCATATAATTATTTTCATGCATCTGAATGGATAGGGGAAAGTATGATTCCCAGGGGAGAGCTTGGGATGCTATGAAAACATAAGGGTGTTTTGAGGACATGTATATATGCATACATACATATATATTTATGTGTACATACATATGTGTGTGTGTATTTGATCCTCAAAACTGAACACAAGGCAGTCAGAGCTTGTCAGCGTTTGTTGCATCCTGGATGTAAAGTTATTAGATATTTATTTTTAGCTTGCTTTCACTGGAGCAAGTGAAAGCACTGGGCCTTGCGGTTTTATTCACCCAGCCATGTTACAGTCCTTAAAGCATCCTGAACAGGAGCAGCTTTGACCCATGCAGGCTTTCAGTTAGGGGAGGCTCATGGCTGGGGAAAAGTGGACAGACGGGCCTGCCTTCCCATGAGCCTGATTGCCTTCCACCAGTTTTAATTACCAGCCTTTGCAAAGGTTCCTCTGGGAGAAAATTAGCCATCAGCCACAACGGCAGCAGGCAAGACACCAGTTCGCTCAAGAGCTGTCAGCTAACTTTAGCCCCCGTCTTGCTGAGCCATCCTTTATTTAATCAGGGTCGGAGGAGCATCCGTGCCCGGCACTCAGCTCTGCAGGTGGGGAATGATTTACTGCCCTGCTATCAGAGAGCTCTTTAATCTTGTCTTTATGAACACTTAGCACCTACAAATCACCTGTTTGGCTTGAAATACATCGCCTGCTTCATGCCTTGGTGCCCCGAAGGGGAGGATGTCAAAGGTACATCTTGTTTACACGACAGGCTGCTTTATAGAAGCGGCCCTACTGCCTGTGTGGCAAGTCCCACCCAAGCCCTCACCTCCCTCTCTCTCTTGCAGCACTTGAAGTGCATGTTTTCATTCCCTGGAGACCTTCTAGAGGGTCTTCAGCACACTCAACCCAGCTCTTCACCTCTTCCATTCCTTTACCTAGGAAGCTGAGCAGGGTGTTTCATTTCTCTTCTGCTCCCTTAACTCTCTGGAAGTTTCCCTGGTTCAAACCATGTTCCTCCAGATGCAAAAGGAAGGTGAGAGTAGCTCACGGTCAGTGTTTGACATTTCTACAGATGCATTTTATCCCAGGTGGCTTCAAACTGCTTTCTATTCAGCCATCCCACTAGGATGGTGCAGACAGCTTTGGGGTAGAGCAGGATAACCGTGACTGTTAGTCATGCAGTGTGCCAGTTTGGGACAAGAATTAAGGAGTTTAATTGAAGTGAGACGTGTAATTGAAACTGCAGGGGAAACTTTAGGATAGACAGTAATTATACAAATTAGGACATCGTGACACTGTCGCTCCACTTTAAGAAAGGAAAGACCTCTGATTTTAGAAAAGAACAATAACCAAAAAGAAAAACCCCAGGCTCTTAAATGACTAAAGATGAGCAGCATTAGAAACCTTACTGGAAAGGCACATCTCCAGTGGCCCGGAGCCCCTCAGTACCACGAAGGGCAAGCTTTCTTGTAAGCTCAGAGAGCAGACATCTGCCACTTGATTCAGTAGAACAAATTCCTTGTACGTACTTTTGCTAAAGCTCCTTTCTTCCCTGCAAGCATGGGCTTACTGTCTGGAAAGGAAGAGCTGCCATTCAGACCTTCAGACAGAGATGGACCATGCACATCAGGGATGTCTGAGACCTGGTGCAAACCTCATGGGGCCCTAAAGTGAAGGTGCAGAATCTTTCTTTTGACTTCTGTGTCCTTTTTTGAATAAGCCACCCATTAAACCCTCTCATCGGCCTTTGCTCATGCTACAGAGAAGATAAGAGCCTGGAATGCCCGAAAGCCTCCCATCTGTCTCTTGACCTGCATTGCTGAAATGATTTTGATATAGATATTGAACAATCTCCTCAAGCTTGGAGCTTTTTCCCCTACTTTCCAGAGTCAGGAATAAAGTTGCTTGAATAGAGACACTCCAGGCTTGCAGTAGCAGGTGATAAGTATGGTCATGAGTCTTTTAGTCAGCAAGTATTCCTCTCTCTGGCGCCCATCTCTTTCATAGACATGAATCTTGATGTTATTTTTAGCATGAACAGACCAAATGGAGTTGGGGGAGGAGGGAGTATAAGCGGAGCTGATGGTATTACGTGAGCCAACATGCAGGCACTCTGCATTACAAAGAGATGAAGGATGGCGTGTCACA